>NW_015164407.1:16713-24924 GCF_001447785.1 Gekko japonicus | reverse complement strand
TGAACCTGGGATCTTCTGTGTGCCAAGCAAAGATGCCAAGCAAAGACTCTTCCAATGTTTGGTGTAGTGGTTAGGACTGCAGACTCTAACTGGGAGAACTGGGTTTGAGTTCCCTCTCTTCCACATGCAGCTGCTGGGGTGACCTTGGGTCAGTCACAAGTTCTTTCAGAGCTTTTCTCTTGCAAGCGGTTCTCTGAGTTCTCTCAGCCCCACCTACCTCACAGGGTGTCTGCTGTGGGGAGGGGAAGGGAAAGGAGATTGTAAGCCACTCTGAGACTCATCTGGGTAGTGAATGGCGGGATATAAATCCAATCTCCTCCTCCTCCTCCTCCTTCTTCTCACTGCTTTGGCTGGGAATCAAAGCTAGGTCTAACCACTATAACCACCACTGCAGAGTGGCCAGAAGTACAGAACAGGGGAAGACAGTCTACATGAACCCAGACACTTAGAATCATAGAGCTTGAAGGGACCTCCAGGGTCATCTAGTCCATCCCTCTGCACGATGCAGGGAATTCACACCTACCTCTCCCCCCCCCCACACACCCAGTGACCCCTGCTTCATTCCCAGAAGAGGGCAAACAACTTTAAAAAGGTAAGTTGTAAATGTACGAAATGCAATGACTAATGACACACACCCTCTCCCATGCTTTCCCTTTTAGCACATTCCCTGATTTGCAAATGTACCGGCTGCAACCCCCAAGGGACCTGTTCAGTTCCAGACTCCGGCGTCTGCATGATGATCGCGCAAGAGAACAACCTGGGTAGGTGGATGTAACTCGAAGGACAGGACACCTCGTGTAGTGGTTAGAGGGCCAGACTGGGATCTGAAAGACCCAGGTTCAAATGCTGTCTCTGCCATGGAAGTCTACTTGGGCCAGGGACCTATGGTCCGCCTAACTCACCTCGCAATTGCGAGTTCTAGCTTGCAACATTTCTGGAGGTTTAAGAACATAAGAACATAAGAGACGCCAATGTTGGATCAGGCCAAAGGCCCATCCAGTTCAACACTCTGTGTCACACAGTGGCCAGAAATACCAGGTGCCATCAGGAGGTCCACCAGTGGGGCCAGGACATTAGGTTTGGGGGGTGGCGCCTGGGGAAGGTGGATTTTGGGAAGGGACCTCGGCAGGGATGTGATTGACTCCAAAGCTGACATCTCCTCCAATGGAGCTGAACTCTGAAGTATGGAGATTAGTTTGTAATTCCAGGAGAAGGCAACCCCCCCAGCTGGAGGTTGGCAACTTGACTCACAGAATCATAGAGTTGGGAAGGAACTCCAGGGTCATCTAGTCCAACCCCCTGCACAATGCAGGGAATTCACAAATACCTCCACCCCACACGCCCAGTGACCCCTGCTCCATGCCCAGAAGATGGCGGCGGGGGGAGGGGGGAAGACCCTCCAGGATCCCTGGCCACTCTAACCTGGAGTTATTGCTTCCTGACCCCAAAATTGCTTCCTGACCCCAAAGTGGCGATCAGCATTTCCCTGGGCGTGTAAGAAAGGGCCAGGAGAATTGAGCCCTGAGCAATGCTTCTTCTAAGCTGTGGAATCTGGTGAGCAAAAATTCTACTTTGTGAGCTACTGGCATTAAAGTTGTGAGCGAGCGATTTGCAGGGGTCGTTTCATAGAAAAAGAGCTAGGGGAACTCATTAGCATAACTCATTAGCATATGCCACACCCCCTGACACCAGGGGGCCGGCAGTGGACCTGCAAGGCCGGCGGGAGTGCGAGGAAGCCCCGCCAAGGCCCTCCCTGGCCCCAGGCAGGCAGGGGTGGGGAGAGGTGGGGAGGAAGCAACTTACCCTCCCTCTTCTCCTGCCTCCTCCTGGCTGAATGAGGGCTGGAAGCGGGGCGGTCCCTTCTCATGATCTGCCTAAGTTCACAGAATCAGCATTGCTGTCCGATGGCCATCTAGCCTCTGTTTGAAAACCTCCAAAGAGGGAGAGCCCACCACCTCCCGAGGAAGCCTGTTCCACCGAGGAACTGCCCTAACTGTCAGGAAGTTCTTCCTAATGCTTAGCTGAAAATACTTCTAATTTAATTTCAACCCATTGGTTCTGGTCCGGCCTTCTGGGGCAACAGAAAACAACTCTGTACCATTCTATATACGACAGCCCTTCAAGTACTCAAAAATGGTTATCATATCATCTCTCAGTCGCCTCCTCTCCAGACGAAACATACCCAGCTCCTTCAACCTTTCCTCACAGAGTTCTTGTGTAGATAAAATGGCAGAGAGGACATAGTGTTCCCTCTAAGCTGAGTTAGTGTGAGCTAGCTCACAGTTTTTTAGCCTCTGGCTCACACATTTTTGTCTTAGCTCAGGAAGGATGGCTCCAGAGAGAACTAATTCATGCAATAGCCAAATCGCTCCCTCACAACGTTAATGCCAGTAGTTCACAAAGTAGAATTTTTGCTCACATGACTCCACAGCTTAGAGGGAGCATTGGAGAGGAGAATGATTCAACTACTTTGGGTTGGCATCGGGAAGAAAAACAGGATGTAGATGAAGTAAGACTAATTCATGCAATAGCCAAATCGCTCCCTCACAACGTTAATGCCAGTAGTTCACAAAATAGAATTTTTGCTCACATGACTCCACAGCTTACAGGGAGCATTGGAGAGAATGATTAAACTACCGTACTTTGGGTTGCCATCGGGAAGAAAAACAGGATGTAAATGAAGTAAAGAACTAAATTGCTCTAACGACCCTTCCAAATGAGGGCTGACACTCTGTTGATGGATTGGTCATGATTTGTTGACCAAAGAAGTTGAGAGACAGCAAGCTGGCAATGTTCCGAGATCACACGTTCCAGTCACAACAAGCTACCCAAAGAAGTTCTTTCAAGGCAATCGACAATTTGCACCTGGAATAAGCCACGCACAAGTCAAGCCTGTTGCAATGAGATAAAGTTGGGACACGTTAAAGACTGAAAAAGAAACTTAACACTGAGGGCGAATCTTAGTAGATTCTATGCAAACAGTCTGCCGCCAATGTTCCCTTTAACACTGAGGGCGAATCTTAGTGGATTCTATGCAAACAGTCTGCCGACTGCCGCAGAACAGAAAATAACTTGGTGGTTGCCAATGACTAAATAATTTCAAACCAAAAAGCACAAGAAGCAGGTTACGATCTCACCGGAATTAACTTTCATTTTTAAAACAAAACATTTCTTCAAGATAACACATTTCGGCATTTTTTTAAAAGGATGCTAAAATCAAACCCATCTCAACCAAAAAAATATCTGTCGGTGACAGCAGTGCATTTTTTTTACAAATGCATACCGAGTTCAAAAACATCAGAGTTCAAAAACACCAATACCCAACTGTCTGGAAAGATAAAAAGATAATTAAATAAATCTCAACACAGACAGGGGTCATTTCGGAGAAAAAGAGCTAGGGAACTCATTAGCATAACTCATTAGCATATGCCACACCCCCTGACATCATAAGGCCCGGCGGTAGACCTGCAAGGCCGGCGGGAGTGCGAGGAAGCCCCGCCAAGGCCCTCCCTGGCCCCAGGCAGGCAGGGTTGGGGAGAGGCGGGGAGGAAGCAACTTGCCCTGCCTCTTCTCCTGCCTCCTCCTGGCTGAATGAGGGCCGGAAGCGGGGTGGCTGGAAGCAGGGGGCGGGGCTTCGTCATGTTTCCCGCCCCCTGTCCCTCACCCGGGGGAACTGCGATCCCCCGCAATCCCACCCGAAATGACCTCTGAACACAGACAAACCAGTTAGACATTAGCAAATACTTTAAGCAGAACAGAACTAAGATCCAACCTCTCACCTAAACAGCTGTGTGCAAGACACCATAGCAAAAAAAACCCCTAATGTTGCCTCTTTTGAAATGACAAGTGGTCCAGATCCAGCGACCGGTTCGTAAAAAGCTTGCAGAATCTTACCTAAATATGTGAATATGAAAAAATAGCAAGAAATTAATTCTTTTAATTCTAAGGTAAGTTTTTGAGGACTGGAGCAATGGGAGATCTAAGCAAGTGGGCTCCAGACCACCAAAGCTAATGCTGGAATGAAAACCTGTTAAATTTATTTATTTGCTTTTAATGTGACCGGTTTCACACAAGAGCTGCGCCGCAGTCATGCCTCCCTTTGCCCCGCTTCTATTGGTCAATTTCCCACTCGAAGCCGCGCAGCCGCATTTTGACCACTGGCTTCACCCGACCTGGAGAATGGCAACCCAGCTTGGATTGCAGGTGTGCACCGGGGCCCCTGCTTCTTCTCAAAAGCATTTAAAGGATCCCTTTAAATACTTTGGGGGAGAAGGGGGGGGCAGTGGCACACGCCCCTCTCCCTCCCTCCTGCAAGATTTAGAGCCCTCTGATCAGCTGAAGGTCCCTTTAAATCTTGAAGGAGGGGAGGGAGAGGGGTGGCTGTCGGTGGTCTAGCTTGGGGGTGAGGCTTCCCCTCACCGGCCAAACTGGCCGGCAGCAGATTGGAGCTCCCAAAACTGGGGGAACCCCTGCTGGGACCTGGAGGATGGCAACCGTAGACCCTGGCTAGAGTAAAATTGCCAGTCTTTGCCCTGAACGTGAGACTTGCATTGATTGATAGTGATTATATTTGTGCATCCTGGAGAGTAAAGGTGAGACGGGCTCTATGCTTAGCCCCACAGAAGACCTTGAACCATCCTGCAGGGCTCCTAGATGCCCCGTGAGCATACCTGATGTTTAGAGCCTTCTTTCGAAACTCACCATCACAACTGAAGAGTTGTGGGTCCTTGTTTTGCTGATCTGCATGTTGATGTTCTTGTCATTCAGTATTTTCGAAATCGCTCACAAGTCACCTCGAGAACCCTATGAAAGATTAGGCATGGTAGAAATACTTCAGTTTCATGGACAGGTGTTTTGGATTTGCGCTTTAACTCCTTCGCGGCTTTTGCCGGTTTTGAAACAGGAGGGCCCAAGATGTCGGGAGTGTACCGGTCATGCGAGTGGAATGCTCAGTCTTGTGGTCAGAAGGTCATGACCATCACTGGGGGGAAAGGACTGTATTGGACAAGCAACACTGAATGCTGCACCGCCGATAATTGCAACGCTGCTTCCATCAGCGGTATGTGGGGTCTGGACCATGGGGCGGGGAGGATCCAAGGACCTGATCACGACTGCGGGGTTGATCTGCCCTCTTCAGCAGAGGCTGATCAGAAAGAAGCAAGGCGGGAACAATGACTCGGGCAGAGGCATAGCGGGCAGCCTCCTCTGCCGTTGGGTACTTTGGGTTACTTAAGTAATTTAGTTCCTGCGACACATGCCAGACTTACAGAACGATGGTGTTCCTGTAGATCTCTCTCCCTAGAGAGAGCCAGTTTGGTGTAGTGATTAAGTGTGCGGACTCTATTCTGGGAGAACCGGGTTTGATTCCCCCACTCCTCCACTTGCACCTGGCTGGATGGCCTTGGGCAAGCCGTAGCTCTGATAAGAGCTGTTCTTGAAAAAGGGCAGTTACTGTCAGAGCTCTCTCAGCCCCACCTACCTCACAGGGTGCCTGTGGTGGGGAGGGGAAGGGAAAAGGAGTTTGTAAGCCACTCTGAGACACCGTTGGGTAGTGAAGGGCGGGATATAAATCCAATCTCTCCAGTTTGGTGTAGTGGTTAAGTGTGCGGACTCTAATCTGGGAGAACCGGGTTTGATTCCCCACTCCTCCACTTGCAACTGCTGATGTGACCTTGGGTCAGTCACAAGCTCTGGCACAGCTGTCCTTGAAAAAGAGCAGTTTCTGTCAGAGTTCTCTCAGCCCCACCCACCTCACAGGGTGTCTGTTGTGGGGAGGGGAAGGGAAAGGAGTTTGTAAGCCACTCTGAGACTGCAAGTGAAGGGCGGGGTATTAATCCAATCTCTTCTTCTTCTTCTTCTTCTTCTTCTTCTTCTTCTTCTTCTTCTTCTTCTTCTTCTTCTTCTTCTTCTAGTGCCACCTGTGAGCCGCACCCCGAATGGGCTGAAGTGCCCCGCATGCTTCGCCTTTCGTTCAGTTTCTGACTGTGAGGCGGATGAGATGGTGACGTGCACGGGAACCCAGCTTCACTGCATCACCATCTCTGGGATCGTGAATGGAGGTAAGGGGTCCCTTGCCCGCCACACTGGCTCTCAGAGAGAGACTGGTTTCCCTGACCTGGATAGCCCAGGCAAGCCCTATTTTGTCAAATCTCGGAAACCAAGCAGGGTTTATTCTGGCAAGTACTCGGAAGGGAGACCTCCTTGGAATACCAGGAGTTGGGAGGTGGGGGCAGGCTTTATTCAGCCACCTCTCTGACTATCCTCCAGGCCCCCAGTAGGGGTCAGTCACCAGAGATCGCCATGACTTCCAGGTGCACGCCAGTGTTCCCTCTAAGCTGAGTTAGTGTGAGCTAGCTCACGAGTTAGTGTGAGCTAGCTCACAGTTTTTTAGCCTCCGGCTCACACATTCTTGTCTTAGCTCAGGAAGGATGGCTCCAGAGCAAACTGATTTATGAAGCAGCCAGATCACTCGCTCACAACTTTAATGCTAGTAGTTCATAAAGTAGAATTTTTGCTCACAAGACTCCACAGCTTAGAGGGGGCATTCACACACATGAAAAATACAAAAAATACCCAGAGAGAGAGAGAGAGAGGTTTGAAATTGCCCTGCCCATTCCTTGCCATCCAAGCCCCGAGTCCCAAATCCAAATCACTGGCTTTCCCCCTCTCTTTCACAAGCTGGAAGGATTGAGAGACCAGTCTGCGCCCTCAGCTCTGGAGCTTGGCAAGTCCAGCCCTTCTTAGCTCCAGGGAGGTCTATGGGTGCGTTCAGACGGGCAGCTAATCCCGTCATTATGCCAGCTGGAATTTTATCCTGATCTTTTAAATCCATGGTGAATCACCTTACTGCCTCCATTGTGGATTGTCTAGATGGCATCCACTGAAGGAGACATGCGTGGTGGGGTTTTTTTAAAAATAAACCCTTTTTGCGCATGTGCATAGGTGTCACAGTGCGTCCTTGTTGAAGGAGGCACGCAGTGTTTTTTTAAAAAAATTTGCACATGCGCATAGATGTGACAGCATGTCCTTGTTGATCCGTGCATGTGTAGAGATTTTTTAAAATGGCGCCCACTCCGGATGGTCTGACGTCAGACCACCCCGATGGGAGGATTGTGCGCTGGTGGAATGATCAGAGGGGTGAAAGTCCGCAGTTGTCCCGCAGGTAACCAAACCCCCCAGATTTAAAGTGCTATCTTTTAACTACAGCTCCAAAGCGCGGCAAAACGGGATGCCCATGGAAGAGAGACATTTCCCAGATGTTTGTGTCTGGACATGACCTTTAGATCCGTGAGGCAATCGTGCCTCGTGCGGATCTAAAGAGCCGTCTGATCAGACTCTTTGTGTCTGTGGCCTAGCCTCCAGGTTTTGGAGGACCTACAATCGTCAAGGTCCAGGTATGTGGTTGCCAACCTCCTGGTGGGACCTGGAGACACCCCCCAGTATTACATTTGTTCTCTAGATGACCAAGATCAGTCCCCCGGAAGAAAATGGCTCGCAGCTTCGCCCAATTTCCCTCACAGTTTTGTGATCTTGTTTTTTGAGGATCACGAAACTGCGGAGGAAATCGGGCAAAGCCGCCAGCCCCGCGGCTTCGAGTGTGAAATTGACCAATAGTATTGGGGCAAACGGTGGCACAACATCGAGGCAGCTCTAGTGCAAAATCAGCCTGTGTCTTTTTGTAGGCATGATGGGCCAGTATGTTTACTGAGGGGCACTGAGTTGCCAACTCCAGCTCGGGAGATTCCTGGAGATTTGGGAGGTGGGGATTGGGGAGGACAGAGGCAGGGGCAGGGAGAGAGACCATTGGGGGGATCGGATGCCACAGAACACCCCCTCTAAAGCTGCCACTTCCTTCATGGGAACTGATTTTCTTCACTTTGGAGATCAGTTGATTCCATGAGAACTCCGGCCCTAACCTGGAGTTTGACACTTGTAGACTAGGATTCCCAGCTTTGGATTCTGAAATACCTGGAGCTTTTGGGGGTGGAGCCTGGGGAGGGCAGGGTTTGAGGAGGGACCTCAGCAGAGTGTAATGTCATACAGTCCACCTCCCAAAGCAGCCATTTTCTTCAGGGGGACTGATCTTGGTCATCAAGAGAACAAATGTAATACTGGGGGGGTGTCTCCAGGTCCCACCAGGAGGTTGACAAGCACATACATGGACCTTGACGATTGTAGGTCCTCCAAAACCTGGAGGCTAGGCCTGGTGTT
>NW_015164407.1:0-16666 GCF_001447785.1 Gekko japonicus | reverse complement strand
ACAGGGAGTTAGATTTGAACCAGGGACTTCTTGGACACCTCGCTCCTTCCGTAGGTGCCCTTCAGCACCAGCTCCGTATTGAGAATACCCCCTGCTTTTTTTTAAATATGTTTATTTTTATACGTTTTCTGTATATTGCATCATATCTTTTATCTCCTTGCTTTATATAAATCGTTAAATCCCCCCCCTCCCTCTACCCCTTGCTTGTTGGTCCTTCATTCACAGCCACGGGCACAAAGTCTGAATCTTCCACCGAATGTCCTGTCTTCCTTCCGATGTTATCCACTTTAAATAGATCTGGAGATTTGGGAGGTGGGGATTGGGGAGGACAGAGGCAGGGGCAGGGAGAGAGACCATTGGGGGGATCGGATGCCACAGAACACCCCCTCTAAAGCTGCCACTTCCTTCATGGGAACTGATTTTCTTCACTTTGGAGATCAGTTGATTCCATGAGAACTCCGGCCCTAACCTGGAGTTTGACTCTTGTAGACTAGGATTCCCAGCTTTGGATTCTGAAATACCTGGAGCTTTTGGGGGTAAAGCCTGGGGAGGGCAGGGTTTGAGGAGGGACCTCAGCAGAGTGTAATGTCATACAGTCCATCCCCCAAAGCAGCCATTTTCTTCAGGGGGATTTATCTTGGTCATCTAGAGACCAAATGTAATACGGGGGGGTGTCTCCAGGTCCCACCAGGAGGTTGACAACCACATACCTGGACCTTGACGATTGGTGGTCCTCCAAAACCTGGAGGCTAGGCCTGGTGTTTGGTCTCAGTGTGCAAACGGGAGTGAGATCTGAACCAGGGGCTTCTTGGACACCCCGCTCCTTTCGTAGGTGCCCTTCAGCAACAGCTCCGTATTGAGAATACCCCCTGCTAACTGACTTTCTTATCTACCTGCAGAAGGTGGCCTTTTCTCCCCATTCATAGCCAAGGGCTGCAGCACAGCCACGGCCTGCTTTTTGCCTGTGGGGATGGGCCTGTACTCCTCAGGGATCGCCTTTAACTTCAACAACATCACGTGCAACCCGTCGCCCAGCCGCAACAATGGACAGTAGGTCTGGCTGAAGAACATGCAGAGTCTGCCCTCTGACAGATCATGGAGAATGGCCTAAATTTCTTTTCTTCCCTTCCCTTCCCTTCCTTTCCTTTTCCTCCCCTCCCCTCCTTCTTTCCTTTATATGGTGCAATTCTATGTCACCCTTGTAGTTAATTCCTTAAATAAAGTGGCATGAAAATGAACAAAAGCTGATAAACTTATTTTTCCTGCACTTAGGGTTGACACGTCTGGTTTTGGAAAGTCCTGGAGATATGGGGGTGGAGCCTGCAGAAGGCAGAGTTTGGGGAGGGACCTCAGTAGGTTATAATGCCGTACAGTCCACTGTCCAGAGCAGCCATTTTTATCCAGGGGAACAGACCGTCTGGAGATCAGTCGTAATTCTGGAAGGTGTCCAGGCGCCACCTGGAAGTTAGCAACCCTAAGCAGAGGCTGGGCATGGTGGCACCCTAATGTAGATGGGGAAGCTGGCTGGTGGCGAGAAATGCTGCAGCCAAAATGTATCTCTCCACAGAAGGCCAGGGGACTAATTCTAGTCAGTGAGGGTGTGAACCAAGCCATCTTGGAGTTACCTCACTCTTTAACACATAACGGGCTCACGAGGTGGCTAACAACAATGATAAAACCATAAAGATACAGTCAAATACACAAATGGACAGAATGTCAAGGCGATGTCAAAGCGTCAGCCCTCAGATTAACTGAAAATCAAGATTCAATAGGGCTGACCAGTTCTAAAAGCAGAAATGAAGTCCATAACTCAAGTAAAAGCTTGGGGCGCAAAGAAAAGTTGTTTGCCTGGTGCCCAAAATTACCCAAACTAAACAACTCAGAACCTTGGCAGAGGGAGCAAGAATTTCCTAAATGAGGGGTCACCACCACACACACAAAATGTTTTCTCCCTTGCAGTTGTCCACCTTAATAGCCTAATCATAAGGTTTCAATTGTTGGTCAGGAATGCTGGTCCCAGAATGTTAAGGGAGTTCCTACTTCCTTATCTTAGTGGTTGATGAAATTTTGGATGGACTTCCGGGTCCCTTTAACCTAAAAAGCTTCAGGCAGTGCTTTCTCAAGGAGGAAGAAGACATGCCGTGTACTACCATGTTGTTGGGCTTGGTTTTTTTTACAGATGATATTTAACTTTACACAGGGCACTGCAGTCTCCATGGTTGTAACTTAAAAGGGAAAGATGAGTAGGGGAGAAGCTACTTAATGAGTTCCCCTCAGGACGTTTTCCCGCCAAAAATCTGCCCTGCCAAACTGCTTTCATCTCCACTGGAGAAACATCATGGGTGCCTGTCATTTTATCCTTGCTGGGTGGAAAGTGTTAGTGGCCAGACCCCTCTTCCCTCTGAAGGGATAGTTTGGCTTCTGAAAGGAGTAAGTCCAGCACCCCAAAATGACACATTCTGGGCACTACCTGGTCTGAAAATGAAACCAAAATGGTTCTGGTGTCACACAAAATGGATGTCAGCAAACACAGGCCAGAGACAAGTGTGATTCTGGAAGGTGTAAAGTCATGGGTTTGTCCGCTAATGACCCTGTCCTCACCCTGAAACCGTGCAGAATGGCAATAATGGGTCTCCAGGAAAAGACACTGTTTCACCTTAGACTAATCATTCCCCTACCTGGCCTTCCCTTCCCTGACCTGTTTACCATAATTATGAAACCACTTAAAACCTTTCATCCATCTCAGGTAACTTCCCCATCCTACAACAGCAGGTCATCAAGCAACCATTATCTATATTCCTGCATGATAACATGAGTTTCTCCTAGGGCTGCCAAATGCAGCCGGGGGGCGGGGATTCCCCCGCTTCGGAGCCCCGATTTCCGGCGCACCGGAATCGGGGCCTGGGGGAAAACCCACCCCCGCGTGCGCGTCACCTGGAAGTGACGTCGCACGCTGCGGGCAGGGCCACGCAGCTATCATAAGAACATAAGAGATGCCAATGTTGGATCAGGCCAAAGGCCCATCCAGTCCAACACTCTGTGTCACACAGTGGCCAAAAATACCAGGTGCCATCAGGAGGTCCATCAGTGGGGCCAGAACACTAGAAGCCCTCCCACTGTTGGCCCCCCCAGCACCAAGAATACAGAGCATCACTTTCCCCAGACTGAGAGTTCCTATCTATACCTTGTGGCTAATAGCCACTGATGGACCTCTGCTCCATATGCTTATCTATTTCCCTTTTGAAGCCGTCCATGCTTGTAGCCGTCACCACTTCCTGTGGCAGTGAATTCCGTGTGCTAATCACTCTTTGGGTGAAAAAGTACTTCCTTTTATCCATTCCAACCCGACCGCTCAGTAATTTCCTTGAGTGCCCATCAGGTATTGTTTTCTGAGGGTGGTCACATCAGGATGTCCTCAGGTAGTGTTTTGGCCTCTAACTAAACATGCTCTCCTCCATGTTGTGTGTGTGTTCAGTACCATACCTCACACTCGGAGCACTGGCCATTTCGTCATCTTCTCCACAGAGCCTGCCTCTTCTGGATTGGTAATTACAATTCCCCAACAACCTTCCTTTTATTCCCGCTTACTCCTGTATTTCTGTTAGCTTGTCTGTGTGTTTTACCGTGTACATTTATCTCTGTATGTGTCCTTCATTTTTTTGCTTCCTCTTTCAATAAAAAGAATCTTTCTTGGTTAAGCCATAGCCTGATTTATTTCTGAGAGTTTCTCTATTAGGGGGAAAACCCCGTAAACTTTGATGGAGACCTCGCTAGTTTCCCTCCTCTCACAAAGCCTTGTCTTGTTCCCTCTTAACTAAGTTAGTGTGAGCTAGCTCACAGTTTTTTAGCCCCCGGCGCAACATTTTTGACTTAGCTCAGGAAGGATGGGCTCCAGAGCAAACAAATGTATGCAGTAAGCAAATTGCTTGCTCACAACTTTAATGCCAGTAGCTCACCAAGTATAATTTCTGCTCACAAGACTCCATAGCTTACAGGGAACATCGCCTTCACTTTTTGTTGTTGTTCAGTCGCACAGTCGAGTCCGACTCTTTGCAACCCCATGGACCAGATCCCGCCAGGCCCTCCTGTCTTCCGCCGTCCTCTGAAGTTGGCTCAATTCCCCATTAAAGAGGAGACCGCCCCTTTGGTAAATAAAAAGTACCTTCGCAGGAGGGGCAGGGAAATGAACAGAGAGTAATAATAACAACAACAACAACTTTTGATTTATTAATCGCTTTCCCCACAAGTGGGCTCAAAGTGATTTCCAGTTACACTTTTAGACAAGGGACTAACAATGTTTTTATAGGGGATAGGAAAGACAACATATAATTCATTTTAATTGCACACGCCATAACTGCACGGTGGAAACGTCTCTGGCTTTGGATCAGTCATGTCCTGAACGGCTGCGTCGACCAGCTTGATGACGTTGGGGCTTCAGGACCCGTGTGTTGTATCATCACACTGCCACCGCCTGGCCGGAGCATCCCACTGCAGGGATTTTTCTGTAGCCGAGTAGAATCTTCCGCCTTCCGATCCCAGAGCAGGACGTCACAACCGACGGCTAACACCTTCCCACAGGGGAGTTGGTGTGGCCACCCTCTCTAAGGAGTGGTTCCCATTTTATCTACTTGCTGAGGCTTTCGAATCACTGGGTGGACGATGAGCTAGGGACAACAGGCTGGCTGCTCACACCAGCGCGGGGCTCGAACTGACACAGTTTGAATGTTAAGCAGTGGGATATACCCACTGTGCCACTGGTCCCCTATCAGAAGAAGAAGAGGAGGAGGAGATTGGATTTATACCCTGTCCTTCACTACCCAAAGGTGTCTCAGAGCGGCTTACAAACTCATTTCCCTTCCCCACTCCACAACAGACACCCTGTGAGGCTGAGAGAGCTCTGAGGTGGGGCTGAGAGAAGTCCTTGCAGTTGCTGGGATCACAGTCAGGGGTTCACTGGGAGGTTCAAAGACTGCTCCTGGTAGGGTTGACACCTTTGGGTTGGGAAGTTCCTGGAGATTTGGGTTGGAGCTTGAGGGGCAGAGGTTGGAAGGGGGCACATCAGTGGGATACAATGCCATGGAGTCCACCCTCCAAGGCAGCCATCCCCCCCCAGGGAAACCGATCACTATCGTCTGGAGATCCACTGTAATAGCAGGAGATCTCTAGGTGCCAACTGGAGGTTGGCAACCCTAGTTAAAGGTTCCTCCCCCTGACTGCAGACAAAACCACATGCTGCTGTTAAATACTGTGCTATTATAACCACTCCCCCCCCTGGATGTTTACAATAGGGCAACATCCAAAGGAGGTGCGGATACGGTTTGCCCTGTATAAAATTAAAAACCAGGTGGAAACCAGAGAACTCCACCTAAAACATATAATGATCCATCCTGATTGTGGGCAGAAGATAAGAACAAGTCAGCAAGAACTCAGCGTTTAAGCATTCAGACAAGGAACAGAGGTAAGCAGAAAACAATCAGGCTGAGTGAGACTTGCTATCCAAAAGTCGACTTCGGCCCCTGCCACACGGGGGGGAAATTGATGCGGGAAAAGTGCGGCTTTTTAGAGCCGCACCAAAAGAGACACGCGGCGGGGGGATCACAGAGATCCCGTAAGCCGCTGCGCAGTTGCTCCCCGGCACGATCAGATGCCGGGGGAAGCCACCGACGGGAGCGCAAGGCAGTCGGTTGTGCATGTGTGCGCATGCGCAGTTCATCTGGGAGCCACGAATGGGGGGATACCTTCTGCAATGGCCTGCCTGGGGAGGTGAGATTTTTCTTTCATTCCACATTTCTTTCATTCCACAGAATGTGTAAAAGAGAAATGTTCAGGAAGACATTTTGATAAAGGGAATAGGGGTGTAGTATAAAGGATTGGCTCAGGAGGGGGCTTTCATAAAGGTAACAGGGTCATAGTCTATTGCACTGTTCATGGGATGTATTACCTTGTTCTTACTACATTGTGCTCTACTTTTATAATCCACTCTCTGCACTGTTTATGGTAGGTCATGCCTTATACTGTTTTATAATTTGCATTGTTTTCTAAGAGAGCCAGTGTGGCATAGTCGTTAAATTGTTGGACTAGGACCTGGGAAACCCAAGTTCAAATCCCCACTCTGCCGTGGAAGCTCCCTGGGTTACCGTAGGCCAATTGCATGTTCTCAGCCTAGCCTAGCGCATACGGCTTTTGTGAGGATAAAATGGAGAAGAGGAGAATGATGGAAGCCACTTTGGTCCCCCTCAAGGAGGAAGGCAGGATACAAATAAAATAAATAATTTGTAATCAAGTCCAACTGTATTATTTATTGGATGCCTCACCGCTTTTGAATGCATTGTTTTTATGTTTTGTAATCAGAGGTCGATTCGGGGGGGATCGCAGTTCCCCCGGGTGAGGTGCGGGGGGTGGGGCACACGATGAAGCCCTGCCCCCTGCTTCCGGCCGCCCCGCTTCCAGCCCTCATTCAGCCAGGAGGAGGCAGGAGAAGAGGGAGGGTAAGTTGCTTCCTCCCCGCCTCTCCCCACCCCTGCCTGCCTGGGGCCAGGGAGGGCCTTGGCGGGGCTTCCTCGCACTCCCGCCGGCCTTGCAGGTCCACCGCAGGGGGTGTGGCATATGCTAATGAGTTATGCTAATGAGTCCCCCTAGCTCTTTTTCTATGAAATGACCCCTGAGCCCAAGAATACTGCTCCCCCTTCTCAGCTCATCCTTTCTAACTGGCCAAATCCCCCCAGTTCTTCATCGTCCGTCCCCCTGCGGGAAATATAGTGGGTGATCTTTTTTTTTCTTCCCTACCCTGGAGGAAAGCTCTGCCTCTTAAATCCCTGGCTGTCAATCAAGTATGAAACATGTGAGTATTTCATCAGGGGGGGGGGAAATTACACCCCCCCATCAAAATCAAAATGTTGGGAACCTAAGCAGAGGCTGGGTGTGGTGGCACTTTAATCTTGATCTTTTCTTTCTTCCACCCTTCCCTACCTTGGAGGAAAGCTCTGTCTGTTAAATTCCTGGTTGTCAATCAAGTATGAAAAATGCAAGAATTTCATCAGGAAAAAATGAACCTCCCAAAAAATTCAAAATGTTGGTAATGGGTATTTTGGATAGAAACAATCAATCCCTGTGAACTGGATTCACGGCAATCTTCATCAGGGGATATCCTTAAAAGGAAAACACACTTTATCTTTTAAAAATATTACCTTTAAAAAGAAAACGAAGCAAAGTATAGACATTAAAAATAATAATCAGGACAGAAAGTATTTGCAGATCGATCAAGACAGAGGTGTGCCTTTGGAAAGCAACTAATCACAGTCCGATCCAAGTGGACCCTCTCCATTGTCCCTGGAAGGGAAGCTAATATGCTTGAAACTCCCACTGAGTTTTAGATACACACCAGTTGGGCTTTACCTGTCCACTTTTTATAACGCTACAATCCCTGCAGTTGCACTCTGCTTTCAGTTTCCATTTCCTCTTGCTGTCTGTTCAAGAAGGGAGAAGCCGTCATGGGAGAGGGTGACTCACCTGCAGGGTTGTGCCTTTGGAAAGGAGCTAATCACGAAAGGAGCCAAGCACGCTCTCTTTATCTCAGAAAGGTAACGAGCCTGAAGGAGATTTTGTCTTTCAGACCTGAACCTAACAAGGCCAGACGTGGCCATCCTACTGGTGCCACCACAGTGCTGTGGCTGCCCTTCACATTCATTTCCTCCTTCCCCCACCCTGTCTTTTAAGCTTCTTTTTCACCAAGAAGAGGCAGTGAGGGGCAGGGGAAGGGCAGGTTTTTAAAAATCATTTACGTTATTTGTAGTCTAGCGCTCGAGGCAGATTACACAGAGTGAGTCAGTGCAGTCAACAAAATGGGACGTTCAGTAACCAACACATTAGGAAAGAGCAAGAGTCCCATTGCACCTTAAAGACTAACAACATTTGTGGCAGCCCTTAAAGACTAACAAAATTTGTGGCAGCAGAAAAGAGCAGGAGCCCAGTAGTACCTGGAAGACTAACAAAATATGTGGCAGGGTAGGAGCTTTCGTGAGTCATTGCTCACTTCTTCTTTTTAATAAATACTTCATAGCTTTGGATGCTGGTAATGGTTCTCTGTACCACATAGACCTCTGCCATCTTGGACATGCTATTTTATAAGTGCCAGGGGAAAAGGCAGTCACTTGGCAAGTGGCTATTCCTCCAGCAGCGGACAAGCTGGTAAACTGTCCTCATGGTGACCAGATGCTGGGCAGAGGGAGACACAGACGCAAGGTATAAGAACTTTATTTATTTAGTTATTCATTCAACTTATATTCCACACTCCCCACAAGTGGGCTCTGGGCAGATCACAAAGCCATTCGGCATCATAATGTAAATACATTAATAGACAGTTTAAAGACAGTTAAGAGCCACAATTTATGAACAACAATTTAAAAACTGACTGCACTATTTGTTTAGACACATGACTTCCAGAGCTGTTACCACTAGGCCTCTATTGCATTGCCAAGTCTCTTACCTGCAATAGTGGGGGGGACCCGGTCCTGGTCTGGGAGTTTTGTGTGTGCACTTTGCGCGTGCGCACTGCAATGCCGTCACACGGAAGTGACATACTCATGCTGGGCATGTCGCAGGGTGATGCTCTAGCAATTGCCCTAAGAGCATCGATTCAAAATGCTGGTACTTATAAGAACATAAGAACATAAGAGACGCCAATGTTGGATCAGGCCAAAGGCCCATCCAGTCCAACACTCTGTGTCACACAGTGGCCAGAAATACCAGTGCCATCAGGAGGTCCAGCAGTGGGGCCAGGACATTAGAAGCCCTCCCACTGTTGACCCCCCCCCCAAGCACCAAGAAGACAGAGCATCACTTGCCCCAGAGCCCCTAGCTATACCTTGTGGCTAATAGCCACTGATGGACCTCTGCTCCATATGCTTATCTAATTCCCTTTTGAAGCCGTCCATGCTTGTAGCTGCCACCACTTCCTGTGGCAGTGAATTCCATGTGTTAATCACTCTTTGGGTGAAGAAGTACTTCCTTTTATCCGTTCTAACCCGACCGCTCTGCAGTTTCATGGAGTGCCCACGAGTTCTTGTATTGTGAGAAAGGGAGAAAAGTACCTCTTTCTTTACCTGCTCTTTCCCATGCATAATCTTATAAACCTCGATCATGTCACCCCTCAGTCGTCTTTTCTCCAAGCTAAAGAGCCCTAAGCGCTTTAACCTTTCCTCATAGGGAAAGTGTTCCAACCCTTTTATCATTCGAGTTGCCCTTTTCTGCACTTTTTCCAAAGCTATAATATCCTTTTTAAGGTGTGGTGCCCAGAACTGCACACAGTATTCCAAATGAGGTCTCACCATTGATTTATATAGGGGCATTATTATATTGGCTGATCTGTTTTCAATACCCTTCCTAATAATCCCCAGCATAGCATTGGCCTTCTTTATTGCAGTCACACACTGTCTCGACATTTTCAGTGAGTTATCTACTACAACTCCAAGATCTCTCTCTTGATCTGTCTCTGCCAGTTCAGACCCCATCAATGTGTATTTATATTTAGGATTTTTGGCTCCAATGTGCATCACCTTGCACTTGGCCACATTGAACCCCATTTGCCATGTTGACGCCCACTTGCCCATCTTTGACAGATCCCTTTGGAGTGCCTCACAATCCTCACTGGTTTTCACCACCTTGAACAACTTTGTATCATCCGCAAATTTAGCCACTTCACTGCTTACTCCCATCTCCAAATCATTAATGAACAAGTTAAAAAGCAGTGGACCAAGTACTGATCCCTGCGGTACCCCACTGCTTACCACCCTCCACTGAGAAAATTGCCCACCTACACTCACTCTCTAAGATCTACTTGCTCTGGGCCACACGGAGCTGGTGAACTTCAGCAGGGGAGGTCAGCTTTTTCACTGGACATCAACTGCCTCAGCCAAAGGCCTGGTGGCACAGCTCCATTTTACAGGCCCTGTACAACAGCAATAGGTCCTGCAGGGCCCTGAACTCACATGGGAGCGTGTTCCACCAGGGCGGGGCAACAGCAGAAAAAGCCCTGGCCCTGGTCAAGGTTAGGTGGACGTCCCTTGGGCCGGGGACAACCAGCAGGTCTTGGTCGGCAAAGCACAAGGCTCTCTGGGGCACATATGGGGAGATGCGGTCCCTCGGGTATGTTGGTCCCCGGCTGACTTGGAAGGGAAGTTGGGAATTCTGACCCGCCCACTGGGCAATTCCTTACAAAGGCCAGGTGGTGGCAGTGGTTACCCGAGAGAAAGAAAAGCCTCTGCGGGTGTTGGGGGAAACCTTGGGGGGCCGGATGGAACAGGGTCCGCGGGCCAGAGTGGGTCCGTTCTGCCACAGGGAGTAATAGGGATGTTCTGTCTAGCTACCTTGCACTGAGTAAGAGACTTACGTCGAATCCACATGTGTGTTTCTTGCCAGTTTCCTAACGTTTTCGCTCCCATCCCCCAACAACCTGTCTACATTTGCATTCAGTTTCATGCTGGCAGTGCGCCAGTATAAAAATCAGTGTCTGCATATGTTTCCTGCCCTCTGGTAGTGACTCCATTGTCATAGCCGCTCCGCACTGGTTTAAATGAATGCTGTTCTTTGCTGCTCTAACTCCTCCTTTCTGGTTTCGTTGCACTGTCAACCTAATGCAGACATTTTTGAGCCGTTGCTTTGCTAATTCTTAAATAATTGCAACTTGTGGCGCACAATAAACTAGGTGGTAACTCATGGTTCGATTCCAACAGTACTCTTTTCTCTTTTTACTAGCTAGCCCCCAAAATATATTTTTTAAATTTTTACCTTGTTTTGAAGCTTTTATTTCTTGACCCCTTTTACAGGCCGACTGAACATCTTTAAGTTCACTACTGGTGCAGTAAGAGCTTGCATTTATCTCAAAACGTTTAAATCCAGAAATGGCGTTTCTAATTTTGTTCTCACTTGGCTCTATTTCCTCATAGCTATATAAAGGTAAAGGTATAGGTTCCCTTGCTCGAAAGCCAGTCGAATCCGACTCTAGGGTTGCGGTGCTCATCTCTGTTTCAAAGCCGAAGAGCCAGCGCTGTCCGAAGACGTTTCCATGGTCATGTGGCTGGCATGACTAAACACCAAGGCACACGGAATGCTGTTACCTTCCCACCAAAGTGGTACCTATTTATCTACTTGCAATTTCTTGCTTTCGAACTGCTAGGTTGGCAGGAGGTGGAACTAGAGACGGGAGCTCACTCCATCATGCGGCACCATATATATACCAGCCCTAAAATCTTATCTTCCAAAACGTATCTATCCGCTTTCAAACCATTTATTTTCTAGACCCCCCCCCACTTTATGGGACATTTTAAAGTTCACCGGGGGGGGGATTTACTTTGAGCTGTAGGAGGCACACTCAGCAGTAAAACACAAGACCTTGTGTTTAGCTCAGTGGGAAAATTCCTGCCCTGTAAATCAGGGCATTGTTGGTTTGATTCCTGCATGGCTGCTTTTACTCATCGCTATGTACCAGTCCTCAGAATTTTGTATTTGAAATGTATCTGTTCATTCAATTTATAATCACTGAATATGACTGGGCAATGCACGGTCAGCAGCTTTTTCGAGTAACAGCTTGCATTTCCTGCCTTGTAGTCATGGCGTTTCTCATTTTTAAGTTCACAGGGGTAAGAATGACAGATCCTAGGAGTAACAGAAGTGTTCTGGGAATGGAATGACTGGCCCCAGAGTGGAATGACAGCCCCTGGGGGTAGCAGGAGTGTTATGGAACTGGAATAAGAGACCACAGAGTGGAATGACAGCCCCTTGGGGTAGCAGTTGTGTTCTGGGAGTGGAATGACAGGCCCAATGGTGGAATGACATCCCCTTGGAGTAAGAGGAGTGTCCTGGAACTGGAATGCCAGGCCTACCATTCCAGTCCCAGGACACATCTCCTAACCCCAGGGGCTACCATTCCACTGTGGGGCCTCATTCCAGTCCCAGAACACTCCAGTAGCCCCCAGGGGCCATCAAGGGATGACCAATAGATTGTGATTAGATAGCTGAAAAAAGACAAAGTGGACAGCTCCCCTAATGCAAGCAGAGGCACAGCAGTTCTAAACCACATGGGATAACCGCGGCACCAAGCTGATTCTAAAATGCATATGTCGATTCGGCCTCAGGGTCGCACCGTTATTCTCACTGCAGCCAGTTTTGGAGATTGAGCAAGAAACAGAAACCACAAAAGAGACATTCTTGAAACTTAAATCCGAGATCTGGCCAAGGTGGACCTTTTATTCAATATGCAAATCTGTCAGAACCAAAGACCTTTCCTCCATCATTTGGGAAAACACCAAGCCTGGCCTGTTCTCTCGCCTCTTTTGTGTGAGTCCAAAGTCCAAGGAGGAAACAGGCAGACCTGCACAGTCAAATATTTACATCTCTAAAGGGAAAATGATATGGGCAAGATCCTTCTGCAAGGGGGATTCAAGAGAAGTCTGTGAGACCCTGCAATGGAAACAGACAACTGAGGGCTCGGGGTTCCCATCTTGCTTCTAGCACCCAACACATCTTCCCATAGAGACCCCTAACCACCAAGGATGAGCCTGCCAAGGAAGGCAATGACAAACCACCTCTGCTTCTCACGGGCCTTGAAAGCCCCTTGTTAAGGTCACCAGAAGTCAGTTTCAGCTTGACAGTTTGGTGTAGTGGTTAAGTGCACGGACTCTAATCTGGGAGAACCGGGTTTGATTCCCCACTCCTCCACTTGCAGCTGCTGGATGACCTTGGGCAAGCCATAGTTCTGTCAGAGGTGTTCTTGAAAAGCAGCAGTTTCTGTCAGAGCTCTCTCAGCCCCACCTACCTCACAGGGTGTCTGTTGTGGGGAGGGGAAAGGAAAGGAGTTTGCAAGCTGCTCTGAGACATCAAGTGAAGGGCGGGGTATAAATCCGATCTCCTCCTCCTCCTCCACTTCACACACATTCACAGACCCACTAATGCAAGGGGCCTCCCTTTCTTATGCTCCAGCTTCACAGTGTAAGGCCTGGCCGAGGGCTCTTTACCTCCATCCTCCCCAGTGAGAACAGCAAGAAAGGCTTTAGCAGGATTGCTGTCTTACGCATCCCAGGTGTTGAGTCCTCTTTGTTTGCATCTTGGCCTACATGAAGACCTAGCAACTGATGAGCATAAGGTGAGAACCCTGCTGACGCTGTTGCCAAGTGGGCACGTTACCTGGTGTGCCAACGCCCAATAAAGACCCAGCAGGGAGAGAGATTCCAAGCAGCAGGCAAAACTCCGACTGCAACAAAAGGGACCTCGGGCACAAAAAATGCCCCAGAAGTCCAAAGCGGTTGTCTTCGTATTCGCTTCTTATACATTTCGGAAAGCAAGTTTCAGACAGGTATCTATGACATCATTATCAAGAAAAAGAAACTTATCCAAGAAAAGAAACTTATCGCTGTGAGCATGTGCAAATGTCTGGTAGGACATAGATTTTTGTTTCCCTGGAATACTACCGCCCAGCAGACGAACATTTAAACACATAGTTTCTCCTTGTAAGTGTTTTCTACTCCTTTTGGTCCTGTGGTCTGGGACTGTCCAGTTCCAGTGCCTCAAAACAGTCCTGCCAGGTATTCACTTTGCCTGTGTGACCCATTCGCTTGGGCTTTACCCAGTTCCCACATCCTCTTTTCTCGTCAGATGCTGGAACTCCGCTGATGTCTTTTAGCTCAAACTGCAGGTTAAGATGTATATTTTAGCTTCCTAGCAGAGAGCTGCTTTCTGCCTGGGCCAGCCGCCTAAAGGACAACCAAAAAGGAAGATCTAGGAGCCGACTGCGAGTTGGGAGCACCGGACAATGGCTGGCGTCATCAAATTAATAGTTCTGAGGAATTTCAGACGATATAATCCGGAAGAGGAACGGTTCCCAAACGGTTTCTAGTCTGTCATTTCAGACAGAACCGTTTTAGAAATGGTTCCCTACCAGAATATGTTTGTAATTTAAGACACAAACGCTTCTGTCCCGTTTAGGAAATGGGGCTGAAGCGTTTTACCTGTCAACCGCTTCCAAGTAGTCTTCAGTTTCCTCTCCCGGTTCCGATGCACTTTTCCCCGCCGCCTTTCGCCCACGCTGGCGATTTCCGGCTTTTTTTGGGGGGGAACATTCACTTTATAGCATTATAGCACTATAGCGCTATAATGGTATAACAGAACAGCATTATATCTACCCTATTGGAATGCCTGGAGTGTTTTGTTATAGCGCTATAGTGCTATAAAGCAAACATTAAAAAAAAAAGCTGGAGATCGGCCGCACGGGCGAAAAACGGCTGGGAAAAAGCGGGAAAAAGCGGTGCAGTCTGAAATAGCAAACCCCTTCAGCTCCAGCTCTTTACCGGAAGGGGAAAGCCATGTGTGAAATGGCAGCCCTATACCAGTTTACTCCGTGACGGATCAAAAACGGCTTCGAAACGGGTTAAAAAGGGTAAAATGTCTACCAGCACTTTACTATGTCGGATGGATTAGATGTTTTTAGAATTGTTTTAATCGTAATTGTGTTTTAATGTAACTTAGCTGTTTTTGTGTAAGCCGGCCTGAATGGGCCTTGGCTGAGAGGGCAGGGTAGAAATTCGATAAATAAATATTTTTTTTTAAAAAAAATAGAAACAGTTGTATTAGATAGTTAGCCTGACTTACCTTAATATTTACCTGAAATACACTCCTTGCCGCTTTGCCCATCAAGGCCATTTGTGCTATTCTCACTGGAGAGGGTGAGGTTGAGGAGCCCTTTGCCCACATCTGAGTTATTCCTAGTCGGACTTCTTCCCCGATCCACTCTCTGGTTACTCTTGCACGTAATTTTAAATCATAGACTCTGGACCACAGGGAAACCCTGGCGCCCCACTGGGAGAAATGGTTCAGCCACTAAGGAAGCCATTTTTCTCCAGGCCAGTTTGGCCAGGGATCCTGGAGGATTTGTTTTGTCATCTTCTGGGCATGGAACGGGAGGGTGTGTGTGTCACTGGTTGTACCGTGGGAGTGGGGAGGTATTTGTGAATTTCCTGCATTGTGCAGGGGGTTGGACTAGATGACCATGGAGCTCTCTTCCAACTCTATGATTCTATGATTCTAACCTGCCAGGACCCTGCATTCGATGCTTTGGTTTTGAAATAGCATTCTAAACAGCGCAGATTGCTAGACTCTAGAAGCCCTCCCACCGTTACCCCCCCCCAAGTACCAAGAATACAGAGCATCCCTTGCCCCAGACCGAGAGTTCCTACCTATACCTTGTGGCTAATAGCCACTGATGGACTTCTGCTCCATATGTTTACCTAATATAAAAACATAAGATGACCTCCAAGGTCATCTAGTCCACCCCCAACACACATCCCGTGACCCCTTCTCCATGCCCAGAAGCTTAAAAAAAAAATCCTCCAGGATCCCCGGCCAAACTGGCCTGGAGAAAAATTGCTTCCTGACCCCAAAGTTGAGATCTGGATTTCCCTGGGCGTGTAAGAAAGGACCATGAGAACTAAGCACCGAGGCAACCTTTCCTGCCCTCCCTTCTCGAGATCTGCCTAAGTTCACAGAATCAGCATTGCTACCAGATGGCCATCTAGCCTCTGAAAACCTTCAAAGGAGGAGAGCCCACCAGCTCCCGAGGAAGGCTGTTCCACCAAGGAACCACTCTAACTGTCAGGAACATAAGAACATAAGAGATGCCAATGTTGGATCAGGCCAAAGGCCCATCCCGTTCAACACTCTGTACCACACAGTGGCCAGAAATACCAGTGCCATCAGGAGGTCCAGCAGTGGGGCCAGGACATTAGAAGCCCTCCCACTGTTGACCCCCCCCCAAGCACCAAGATGACAGAGCATCACTTGCCCCAGAGCCCCTATCTATACCTTGTGGCTAATAGCCACTGATGGACCTCTGCTCCATATGCTTATCTAATTCCCTTTTGAAGCCGTCCATGCTTGTAGCCGCCACCACTTCCTGTGGCAGTGAATTCCAAGTGTTAATCACTCTTTGGGGGAAGAAGTACTTCCTTTTATCCGTTCTAACCCAACCGCTCAGCAGTTTCACGGAGTGCCCACGAGTTCTTGTATTGTGAGAAAGGGAGAAAAGTACCTCTTTCTCTACCTGCTCTTTCCCATGCATAATCTTATAAACCTCAATCATATCACCCCTCAGTCGTCGTTTCTCCAAGCTAAAGAGCCCTAAGCGCTTTAACCTTTCCTCATAAGGAAAGTGTTCCAACCCTTTTATCATTCGAGTTGCCCTTTTCTGCACTTTTTCCAAAGCTATAATATCCTTTTTAAGGTGCGGTGACCAGAACATTGAGCTGGAAATTCTTCTGATTTAATTACAACCTGTTGGTTCTGGTCCGACCTTCTGGGGCAACTCTGCACCATCCTCTATATGCCAACCCTTCAAGTACTCAGAGATGATTATCGTGTCACCTCTCAGTCATCTCCTCTCCCGTCGACTCCTCCAGAGGAGAGAGACTTGGACAGTTGGTGGGTGGGCAGGGAGATGCCCAGCTTGGCGGTGGTCAGAGGGACCGGGGTGTGTGTGTCTCTTGACTGCTGTCTGCTCAGGACCACCCAAAACCTGGAGCTGGCCCTGCCCTGCCTGTCAGAACGGACAATACTGACCTCGATAGACCAAGGCTCCGAGTCAGTATAAAGCACCTTTGCGCAGGGGTCGTTTCGTAGAAAA
>NW_015164406.1:22164-25512 GCF_001447785.1 Gekko japonicus | reverse complement strand
ACCAGGACAACCTAAGGTAGGTCTGGAGCCCCTCTCGTCTTGTCTAGCCCAGGCTTTGACAGACCGGCCTCCCTCACATTTCCTAATATGTATTAATAGATGAAAGGCACAGAGTCGGAATAAGTTCTGTGGAGATGAGTGGCAGAAAAGGACTGAGGTGTGTCAGCATTCAGCTGGCAGGCTTTGGCCGTTTCCGCTGTAGTGAAATTCCCCGCATTGATATTTTTAAAACTGTGCATTATGTGACATTTTCCGCAGTAGATTTCCCCCCACCGGGCACAGTCTAGAAGTTATCACCCCGCATTTTTGGGATCTCCAGTTTTAGAGAGTTCTAAAAACGCAGGGTAAGAAGGAGAAAACATCAGGTTTTCACCGGGTGAGGAGAATATACTGCAGAAAATGTCATATAATGCGTAGTTTTAAAAAACGTCAATGCGGGGAATTCCACTACTGCGGAAATGGTTTTTCTTTCGTGTGAGAGAAGTTCTGCACTAGGTTATGTGGTGGAATAGTAAAAGAGAACAGCAACAAGTATAGACTCACTAATAACAAATTGCCAAAAGGCTAAAGAACATGTAATAGAAAGTCATGTATACAAAGTGGTAACAATAGAAAAGTACAGAATGCAAACCACAGACAACTTGTGCATCGATACACTGCAATAGAAAAGTACAGTGTATGAACAATGGAGAACTATTATGTTGTGTCCGGATGTTTGATTACAATGTTTCAGAGTTCATCCTTCATCAGGGTGTTCTATAATAAAATATACAGCTTATTAAGAAAACTATACAATGAAATTGCAAGGTCAACGTATAAACCTAACCAACAGCTTACTCCTTTAAGCTGCTGTGGTTATCATATGCATTGGGAACAGTCTGTGTTAACAAAAGGTATAACAAGTCATATAGCGTCCATATAAATAAGTATAACATGGTTAAAACATTTCTTGCGGCTACTCAAAATAATTCATTACAATAATTATGTGTCACCCTAAAAGTTCCCTTGTTTACGTGGTACAACCCCCTCATGCTGCGTTTTTTAACTTATTACGTCATAGGTAACTCCAGCTTTATCTGCAGTAGATCCCTATATGTTGCTGGGGAATCTGCATCCTGTTTGAGGGTCTGTAGCTCAGTGTTAGGTCATCTGCTTGCATGCAGAAGGGTTCAGTCCCCAGCATTTCCCGTTAAGGTAGTAGGTGATGTGAATAGACCTCCAACAGGGAGACCGCTATCAGGTAGTAGGTGATATGAATAGACCTAAACCGGAAACCCTGGAGAACCACTGCCAGTCTGAGTAGAAAATACTGACCTCGACGCACCAAAGATCTGATTCAGGATAAGGCAGCTTCAAGCCTAGATTTCACTCTGGAGAGGGGCAGAGGCTCAGTGGTAGGTTATCTGATTGGCATGCAGAAGTTCCCAGGTTCAACCCCCGGCATCTCCAGTTTAGAAAGTATCAGGGAGCAGGTAATGTGAAAGACCTCCACCTGAGACCCTGGAAAAATTAGTGTCATTAGAACTTTTCCAAAGCGCTTCATCCCAGCCTTCACAAAGCCACAGCCCCGGAACTGTTGGAAGTGAAGGTGCTGTCCCCTGTCTCAGACTTCCAGAAGCAAGTGGCAAGAGAGACTAGATAGCTAGATAGGCACACTGATCTTTCCTTCCTGTGTTTACGCTTGTATTCTCAGGGACAGTTTCCTTCCTTCCGTTCACTCTCTCAGACGAAGCTCTCCCTTCTCCCTGCACACACCAAGAGGGACGACATGCTATCCTCTCTTGGCGCCATGAGGCAGACGGCCCTCTCGCCATCTGCTTCCATCCTTAGCTAGTAAGTTAGTACTTTATCCTGTCCCTACTCTTTCCTATCCAAAAGTGTACTTCTCAAATAAAGAGAGAAGTATTTCTCAGTTAAACTTGCAACATTGCTCTGTGTAGCTTTGTAAGCTGAGTAACTTGGTGAAGAGACGCTCCTGTGTTTGTAGCTTTATCTAAGCATTCTGCTAACTAGTGGGAACTGGACCAACCACACCAGTTAACCCCAACAAGAACTTGCTTTTGAATGCCTAGGCGGAACAGTAGAAGAGCTGACACTGTGAATGCACGAAGGAGTGGGATGTGGCTAAGTGGAAGACTCTCTGTTTTGCACTCAGAAGGTCCCCGGCATCTTCAGTTTTAAAAAAGTACCAGGCAATAGGTGATGTGACAGATATCTACCTGAGACCCTGGGGAGCCAGACTGAGTAGATAGTGGTAACCTTGATGGACAAACAGTTTGATTCATTGTAAGGTAGCTTCAGGGGGCTTTGGCTCAGTGGAAGAGCATCTGTTTGGCACGCAGAAGGTTCCAGGTTCAGTCCCCACCATCTCCACTTAGAAAGGACCAGGTAGGAGGTGACGTGGAAGACCTCTGCCTGAGACCCTGCAGAGCTGCTGCCAGCCTGAGTAGGCAATACTGACTTTGATGGACCCAAGGGGATAAGGCAGCTTCACAGTTCATGTGATGCTCAGTGTAAGTAGTAATATGACACATTTAACGACAGCAAAAAAAAAAGGCCTAGTAGGAACCTATTGTGAGAATGCTTCCAAAATGTGCCTTCATGGGGGCAAGTGATGCTCGGTATTCTGTGTTTTTTTTGGGGGGGGACAGTGGGAGGGCTTCTAGTGTCCTGGCCCCACTGCTGGACCTCCTGATGGCACCTGGGTATTGGCCACTGTGCAACACAGAGTATTGGCCTGTATGGACCATTGGCCTGATCCAACATTGTTGGATCCTTATGTTCTTATGTCCATGCAAGGGTGCACACTTCATTTATATGGGGCACTGGCCAAGCCACCTTAATTGCAATTACACTCTAATAGAGCCTGTATCCCTCCTCCGTTGTATCTGCGCCATGCAGAGGAAGATCAGAAGCAGAAATCTACCTCCTTTTTTGAGCAGTTTGTTCACTATTAATTATCTCATTGAGGAACTCCTGGTCAGTTTCCAAGGACCCCAGCGGTTCCCCAGAACACATTTTGAAAATCACTGACTAAGGAGAATGCGTGCAGGCCAGCGATCCAATAACTGTTTAGATGAGCCACTCATAGCCAGAGAGACTGGTTCTTGAGCGCTCTCCAGGTTTATCGTGCAGAAAAGGGGAAAAAAATATATAATTGAGTGTTAAGAAATCAGAGTATTAGAACTTAATTTTCTTTGGAGGCCCACGTTATTGCATAGGCGACATTCAATGTGATAATGTCTGACCATACCACGGTTGGTGTCGGCTCTGGGGTGCATAGCTGAGCAAACGGGACATCTCCCTTTTTTTTGGGGGGGGGGGGGAATGGAGCACTTTACACACCTG
>NW_015164406.1:9612-21469 GCF_001447785.1 Gekko japonicus | reverse complement strand
ATTGGTCTGATCCAGCAGGGCTCTTCTTATGTTCTTATCAGGGGAAGGCCTCAGCCTCTATGCCCTGTCGTTGGCCCTCCAGAGGAACTGGTTGGCCACTGTGTGAGACAGGATGCTGGACTAGATGGACCATTGGTCTGATCCAGCAGGGCTCTTCTTATGTTCTTATCAGGGGAAGGCCTCAGCCTCTATGCCCTGTCGTTGGCCCTCCAGAGGAACTGGTTGGCCACTGTGTGAGACAGGATGCTGGACTAGATGGACCATTGGTCTGATCCAGCAGGGCTCTTCTTATGTTCTTATCAGGGGAAGGCCTCAGCCTCTATGCCCTGTCGTTGGCCCTCCAGAGGAACTGGTTGGCCACTGTGTGAGACAGGATGCTGCACCAGATGGGCCACTGGTCTGACCCAGCAGGGCTCTTCTTATGTTCTTGTGAGCATTGCTGATTTATGGCAACGTGGCATAGGGTCCTCCTGAGCATCAGGCCCTTCAAAGTTCCATCGACCTCTGCATTTCCACGATTCTGCCCTCCATTCTGTCGTTCTCTCTTTTCTGACGCCCTCTTTTTATCAGCGTAACTCGTTTTAGGAAGGGCTGCTCCTGAAAATGTCATAGAAAGCCATTGAAATGTTTGTTTGTTTTCCCCCGGTAATTGAGAGTCAGTACTAAGAGGAACATTGGAGACTTTTTCTTTTGAAACTTTAATTGATCATGTTTACGACATATACCGAGCTTGGGGAACAAGGTGACCGAGACAGTGTCAGGAGTGATTGGGAACTCCCCCCCCCCGGTTGATTTATGTCTGCCACAAAATGATGCTTGTTACTGCATGTTCTTTCTGATCGGGCTCTAAAAGTCACGCGTATCCTTAGGCTTGTGATTCGAGATATGTTCTTTGGGCTTCTACCTTATTCTATGAGCCAAGGGGCCCTTGGAGACTTCCTGTCTCGTATCTGTACCTTCAGGGAAGCTTCATGCTTTGTCCCAGACACAAACATACATGCTGTCTTATGCTTATAATCAGATTCTTTGCCCATTGAGGAAACTATTGTCTACTCAGACTGGCAGCCGCTCTCCGGGGTCTCAGGCAGTCTTTCACATCACCTATGACCAGATCCTTTTAACTGGACATGGCAGGGATTGAACCTGGGACCTTCTGCATGCCAAGCAGATGCTCTAGCACTGAGCCACAGCCTCTCCCATTAACATATGAAGTTGCCTTGTACTAGGTCACTATAGGGAATTTTGTAAGAACTTTAGCTCTCTGATTGGAAATCAATGTATCAGGTGTTTAGCATATTGAGGTTCTCCTTCCTGCCTTTGTCTTGCTGGAGAAGGAGACGCCGTTCCTGTTTTATCCCCCGTTCCTGTAACACCTACTCAGTTGTAAGGATGTAGAAATATAGTCCTTTGTTATTTTGCATCCCGTGTACCTTTCCCCCGTGTTAGTTTTATAGTAAACATTTATATTTTAGTCTCTCAATCTTTGCTCTGCTGATGATGCTAGTGCTTTTTATCTCTCCTTAAATATATATATTTTACCAAGAATCCCAACAGCCCGTCTGTAGATACATCCTCCCTCGAAAGAGCCTCCTCCATTGGAAAAAGGCTGTAGAGGAATGCACCACTGTTAGCTGAGTGGGGCGGTAGGATGCAACCCACGTGGGGCCAAGTAACTTGAAAAATCTCTGGGAATACCCTTGGCCTTTGTAGGCACCAGGGTTGCCAGGTCCCCCCTGGCCACCAGCGGGGGTGGGGGGTAGGGTTACCAGATTCAGGTTAGGGAACTCCTGGAGATTTGAGGGGAGGGGGCATCTGGGGAGAATAGGGACCTCAGTTGGGTACAATGTCCTAGAGCCCACTCTCCAAAGCAGCCATTTTCTGTAGTCTGGAGACGAGCTGTAATTTTGGGGGATCCCCAGGTTTCACCTGGAGTCTGGTATCCCTACTAGGCCCCCAACGCGGCCCAGGTAGAAGTAAGATTTATAGATCGTACATTAGCAAACATCCTTCCATATTTTGCAAACAGGTATGTCTCTTTATCCCCCTGAGGTTATTGTCTTATTTTATCTTCGTCTGAATGTTCTTTTATCTGTTTCATTCAATGCTTTGTTCCTTCTTTTGTAAAGAGTGTGTGTGTGTGTGTGTGTGTGTGTGTGTGTGTGAAAGGGAACCAAACTTTCTTGTGTGGTCTGCTTGGTTATAGCCTTTTTATGTTGCCATGATTGGTACAGTTGAATGGCAGCAATCTCGCAACTTTTAAAGTGCTCGGTGTTATTAACAGTGCTGCATAAATGCTGAAAAGCTCAGCGGTACACGGGACGTAAAACGTCATAAAAGGCAATGCGTAAAAAACAGCACAGGTAAAGGAAGAGGTTGTAGCTGGTGCAGAACCCTGCATTTCCCAGGTTGAAGAGGTGTGAGTCAACGGAAACGCATCGGAGTAGAGCTCCCAGGACTGCACTGGTGTCCTAGATCAGTGCAAGGTTACGGCAGCATTGCTGAGTGTACAAACACATGCCTTAAATGCTGATGGTCCCGGGTGCAATGCTGCTTGTCTCAAGTCCAAGGATCCCTGGTTGCAAAGTCAGTGCTGTCTGGAGTCTTCAGCACCAGGCTGAATGGCTCAGTAGAAGGCAGCATCTTCATAGAAAGTCAGCATTTCATTAGGGAATAAATTCCCCAAAGATTAGTCGACATATCTCCCAAGAGATTGCCTTCTTCTCCACTCCGTCTTCTGTTTGTTTATTTGCATGGCACTTTGGTGTAGTGCTTAAGTGTGTGGAGTCTAATCTGGGAGAACCGGGATTGATTCCCCACTCCTCCACTTGCACCTGCTGATGTGACCTTGGGTCAGTCGCAAGCTCTGGCACAGCTGTCCTTGAAAAAGAGCAGTTTGTGTCAGAGTTCTCTCAGCCCCACCCACCTCACAGGGTGTCTGTTGTGGGGAGGGGAAGGGAAAGGAGTTTGTGAGCCGCTCTGAGACTCCAAGTGAAGGGCGGGGTATAAATCCAATCTCTTCTTCTTCTTCTTCTTGTAGCTAAGCAGTGTCTAGAACAGGGGTCCCCAACCTTTTTGACTCTGACACAGAGCAGTGGGCGCAATCACAAGGGCACAATCACAAGACGGGTAGGCATCTCACAGCAGTGCTGATTCTGTGAATTTAGTCAGATCATGAGAGGGAGGGCAGGAAGGGTTGCATCAGGGCTTAGTTCTCGTGGCCCTTTCTTACACACCCAGAGAAATGCTGATCACCACTTTGGGGTCAGGAAGCCATTTTTCTCCAGGCCAGTTTGGCCAGGGATATCGGAGGTTTTTTGCCCTCTTCTGGGCATGGAGCAGGAGGGGGTTGGACTAGATGACTCTGGAGGTCCCTTCCAACTCTATGATTCTATGGCTTGCACAGAAGGTGAAGCCAACCACAAAATGTTAGGGAGTGAGGTTATATATAACTCTACTAATAGCAGAACAAAGTTAGAGTCCAGCGGAGCACCTTTAAGACCAACAAAGTTTTACTCAGGGTGTGAGCTTCCGTGTGCAAGGCACACTTTGTCAGGCAATGAAATGGAACCGTTTGACGAAGCGTGCTTTGCACACAAAAGCTGACATCTTGAATCAAACTTTGTTGGTCTTAAAGGTTCCCCCGGACTCTAACTTTGCTCTGTTGCTTCAGACCGACACGGCTGCCCACCTTGATCTACTAGTAACACTTCAACATTTCTGGTGGAAGCTCTGCATGGGATAGAGCAGGATGAGAAAGAGGTACTTTTCTCCCTTTCTCACAACACAAGAACTCGTGGGCACTCCATGAAATTGCTGAGCGGTCGGGTTAGAACGGATAAAAGGAAGTACTTCTTCACCCAAAGAGTGATTAACACGTGGAATTCACTGCTACAGGAGGTGGTGGCAGCTACAAGCATGGACGGCTTCAAGAGGGAATTAGATAAGCATATGGAGCAGAGGTCCATCAGTGGCTATTAGCCACAAGGAATAGATAGGGGCTCTGGGGCAAGTGATGCTCTGTCATCTTGGTGCTTGGGGGAGTTGTCAACAGTGGGAGGGCTTCTAATGTCCTGGCCCCACTGGTGGACCTCCTAATGGCACCTGGTATTTCTGGCCACTGTGTGATACAGAGTGTTGGACTGGATGGGCCTTTGGCCTGATCCAACACTGGCGTCTCTTATGTTCTTATGATAGGAACTCTCAGGCTGGGGCAAGTGATGCTCTGTATTCTTGGTGCTTGGGGGGGTCAACAGTGGGAGGGCTTCTAGTGTCCTGGCCCCACTGCTGGACCCCCTCATGACACCTGTTATTTTTGGCCCCTGTGTGGCAGAGTGTTGGACTGGATGGGCCATTGGCCTGATCCAACATGGGCTTCTCTTATGTTCTTCTGTTTAGCAGAATACCTTTTTATCTCCATGGCCAGTAAGAAGCCCTTCCAGGCAAAAGCCCCACCTAGCCCCTCCCACTTTCTGAAAGTCCTTGACGGATGCCAGGAGAGGTGTTGGCGGGTGCCATGGCACCCATGGGCACCCTGTTGCGGACCACTGCAGTAGAATGTAAAAGGGAAACAAGGGAAGGAAAGGAAGACGACCCACACGAGAGATGTGAGGCTAGAGAAACTAGGACAGGGCAACCTCTGAAGAGGATAGAGTGGGCTGGATCCAGCATGAAATTTCCACACGCGCTGGAGCTCTTGTGGACATGGAATCGCGGGGAAAAGATCACATCAGCCGTTTGTGCCAAGTCAGGCTTTAAGCCCCTTTTGCCTTTCCGCTCGCACACGATCCGGTGCTACTAATACCTGTGCACTGTAATATACAGGGAGGAAATGGCCAGGTCTTGCGCCAATGGAACTGTGCTAAGTCCATTTATGTTTCCACTTGTGCATCGTTGGGTCCAATCCATTTTTTTTTTTAAAAAAAACCACTTTAAAAAGTTCCACCACAGTCTCAGAGATCAGCAAACAGCGTTCTCCTGATATATCTAAATTCTCACCATGTTCCAGGCCAGACAAAGTCAAACATATTCATCATTCATCTGCAGGGTAGTAACGGCGGGGGGGGGTGTGTGTGTCTTAATTTCAGAATTTTTCTGTGACGGGCCACATTTAAAACACTGTTTGCCTAATGCAGCGGAATCAGAGAAGGGAGGCGAATGGTTAACTCTGCTCTAGAAGGTTGAGCTTGAGTGACAGGCCATGCTCCCTCTGAGCTGTGGAGTCTTGTGAGCAAAAATTCTACTTGGCGAGCTGCTGGCACTAAAGTCGTGAGCGAGCAATTTGGCTACTGCATAAATTAGTCTGCTCTGGAGCCCTCCTTCCTGAGCGGAGGCAAAAATGTGTGAGCCAGAGGCAAAAAACCCTGTGAACTAGCTCACACTAACTCAGCTTAGAGGGAACACTGGTGACAGGCTGCTCCTTTTCTCTGATTGGCCACTGGCAGTTTAGGGGAATATAAAATCAGCTTTATGCTGAGGGAAGAGGTAGTTTGTTTTGAGTTCAGCGGCCCTTACTGTTCAGTAAAGTAAAAGCTCAGTTACAGGAGTGGGTATCTGAAGAATCTGACTAAAACGTCTGTCGGACAAGTTCACCTTTTGAATAAAGGGAGAGACTCTTGGTCTTAGCTGTGTTAAGCATTTCCATATTGGCATTTTTGCCACTCGTTCGTCCCTATTGCTTCAGGGTCCCCCACACACACACACAATGTGTTTTGCTCTCTCTAGTAGTCCCAAAGAAAGCAAAACACATGTGGAAAGGGGGGGGGGGGATGACCCAAAGCAATAGGGACAAAAAAGTTATTAAAACTGACAGTGTGGAAGTGAGGAAAGAATTCCATGTAAGGATTCAGTCTAGCATCCGCTAAAGCTGTAGTATGTTTTCCCTCAGACGCCAAGAACGGAGGTTTGAGATTTTGGCAAAGAGTGACTGGGTAGCAGGCTGAAGCTCCCAATCAGGCCAAAAGGAATCGGATTATATTTCCAAGGAAGACATTTAAGTCCTGTCCAGTTATACAGGGAATTGGCACTGAGACAGTCCCTGGTCTGTTATGAAAGGAAAGAAGAAGAAGAAGAGATTGGATTTATACCCCGCCCTTCACTTGGAGTCTCAGAGCGGCTTACAACTCCTCTCCCTTCCCCTTCCCACAACAGACACCCTGTGAGGTGGGTGGGGCTGAGAGAGCTCTTGACAGAAACTGCTCTTTTTCAAGAACAGCTCTTATCAGAACTACGGCTTACCCAAGGTCATCCAGCCAGCTGCAAGTGGAGGAGTGGGGAATCAAACCCGGTTCTCCCAGATTAGAGTCTGTGCACTTAACCACTATACCAAACTGGCTCTAGACTACTCAGGGGAAAGAAGACACATTGTGATTTCAGAAAAGGGGAAAGAATTTGATACACTAAAAGAGTGACCTTTCCAGAAAACCTGAACAGTTATTAGGAAACGATACGCAGAGACATTGTAACTGAAACCAAAGTACTTAGTCGACCATCTCTCACTGATAAGAACCAAGAATCTGTAAAAAATAAGCTGCTACAACAACATCTTGTCGGTCAACTGAAAAATATACTATTTTACCAACAGTGTTTACCTCAGCCTTTCCAATTCCTGATTACCCCATACCATCCCTGCCTATTAAATAAAATCTTTGTTATTGTTCACTGTACACAGTCTCCAGTGCCATTTCAAGGGATCTAATAAGAGGGCTCCTGTTTCCTCCTGACAAGTTCCTGAGTTGGGCAAAAGTCAAATATTATCATGCTACTAGGGCCAGCTCAGTACCTGAAGGAAACTTAAGAATCTTGGAAGGGAAAATCTGCCTCGCAGTGAAGGGAATCCCCTTCTAAGAGGTGGAGGGAATATCCAGCCCAAATTGTGAGGTATTGCCTTCCTTCAGCAGCTTTTCATCAAACTTCCCATGGGGGCGAGTGAGGAAGATAAAACCATTCGTTACAGACCTGAAGTTTGATACTGAAATTCCTCCATGTCAGTGAGATTTTCTCTTAACAAAAAAGGTCCCAAACTTCTGGGGGTAAAAATGTATCCACAGTAGATTAGTATGTGCGTAAGTTCTGTCAGGTCACAACCAATTTACGGTGGCTTGGCAAGGGGCTTTCAAAGCAAGTGAGAAGCAGAGGCGGTTTGCCATTGCCTTCCTCTGCAGTGTCTTCCATGGTGGTTTCCCATCCAACTTATAGTGACCCCAGCAAGGGGCTTCCAAGAAAAGTGAGAAGCGGAGGTGGTTGGCCGTTGCCTTCCTCTGCAGAGTCTTCCTTGGTGGTCTCCCATCCAGGACTCATGGTGACCCCAGCAAGGGGCTTCCAAGGCAAGTGAGAAGCAGAGGTGGTTGGCCATTGCCTTCCTCAGCGATCTCCCATCTGAGTACCAATCCTGTTTAGCTTCCGAACTCTGAGTCAAGTTCAGGCTATACCATACCCTTCCACATCCTGAGAGACCAGTAGTGAAATATTTTTCAAAGATGCCAGAAACACAAGAACAGAAGCCAAACGTGAGGTCTGACCTACCTGAAACACGGTGAGAGGATAAGCTTGTTTTCACACCCTTGGGATCAACTTGTTTCCTTCCGTTGAAAGGTTTATGGTGGCCTTTGAACGCTGCCCCCAAATACCTGGCACTCTGGAAACCACTCGCTTTCCGAGATGCCAGATGCTTTGATGTATAACACCTCTGAAGCGCTGACGTTAGTCTGTTCCAGTGGGCCGTTGTTGCTGGCAACGCAGCAGGAAATTCAGCCTGGTTTTAAAAGCGAGGCCTGCGTCGGATTCAGATGGCATTGGAATTCAGGGGCTGACACCGTTGTCTGATTTTTGTAATCTTCATCTGTTCGCCTGACAGTTTTGTCTGCCGGGCGTTTCGCACACCGTCTGCACCACGAGACCTCCAGACAGTTCTGTTAGGGTGAGTTGGGGAGGGGGGGGTTGTATCCAGAATTTTCTTGAGAGGGTAGGAAGCAGGGAGGGCAATGAAAGGCTGGCTGGCTCTGTGTTCTTCTTGTTTGTCGTAAAGTTTCGCTTCTGCCTACATCATATTCCCATTGCTGCAGAAGTTGTAAAAAAAAGAACATGATATTGTTCTGAACTTCACAGCATCATAAAGCTGAAAGGGGGAAACTGCCTGTTGTTGTTGTTTTTTTTAAGAGAGGTGTTTGAGCCCAGAGTTTTGAACTGCAGCTGGTAATGAACATTTCTCCTTTTCATCTTGTCTGCTTCGTGAAGGTGCCACACCTCTTTGCGTCTCCAGGCTGAACATGCTAGTTAATAGCAGAGAGGGAGGGGAGAGGATTGGAAGCGAACACAGAGAGTGATTAGAATGTGGGATTCGCTGCCAGTGGATGTTGTGTTGGCCACAGGAACAGACAGCTTTAAAAGGGGACTAGATATTCATGGAGGATAAGTCTATCAATGGCTACTAGCCATGGGGATTGAGGAGAACCTCCACATTCAGAGACACTAAGCCTCTGAATCCCAGAGCCAGGAGGCAACATCAGGGGAAGGCCTCGGCCTCTATGCCCTGTTGTTGGCCATCCAGACGAACTGGTTGACCACTGTGTGAGACAGGATGCCGGACTAGATGGACCACTGGTCTGATCCAGCAAGGCTCTTCTTAATGTTCTTACGTTCTCAACACAAAGACGACGAAGAAGAAGATATTGGATTTATACCCCGCCCTTCACTACCCAAAGGAGTCTCAGAGTGGCTTACAAACTCCTTTCCCTTCCCCTCCCCACAACAGACATCCTGTGAGGTAGGTGGGGCTGAGAGAACTCTTGACAGAAACTGCTCTTTTTCAAGAACAGCTCTTATCAGAACTATGGCTTGCCCGAGGTCATCCAGCCAGGTGCAAGTGGAGGAGTGGGGAATCAAACTCGGTTCTCCCAGATTAGAGTCCGCTCACTTAACCACTACACCAAACTGGCTCTACACCAAAAGCCTACCCAACAAGGTGAAACCCCAATTCCATTTCACCCTGTTTCAAGTGGCACAGCGTGCAATATTTCCTTTGTCACTCTAGTCTGAGCTATGGTTAGAAGCAATGGACTTTTTCCACTCCAGGGTTACTGGAGAGTCGTTATTCAGTGGCCTCATTGTTGAGCATCTTCTGCATATTCCAGTGAAGGAAGCTGGAAACGGTCCCAGTAATTGCAGCAGGGAGATGCTGAAGGCATCTCCATCTTGGACTTTGCTTTCATCATGGAGTCCATGTTGGACTCGATGCAAACAGCTTGATCTGTTAACGTGCTTTGCACATAAGTTCTAGGATACAACAGAGGCATGAGCCTCTAGGTATGATGTGCAATATTGCAAGAGCTTCAGAACCACCAAAAACAGTTGTCTGAGCCAGGTCTGCATAGACGCGGCAGTTGTTGAGGAGAGCTTGCTTCCCTGCAAGGACGTAACTTTTCAGAGTGGACCTGTGTCGACTTCCAGTTCAAAGCGGGAAGACTCCTTTTCCATTTGCGCTCGACCTTCCTTACCTAAAAAGGTAAAAGATCTCTAGCCTGTATCAATCACGTGCATTTATATTATTTCCATTAATTGAAGGAATCCATGCCCGGCCTTTTTTGCTCTGCTAATTCAGCATCTGATACCATTTATGTGGGATCGTTAAACAGGAATAAATGTTTTAATGCCAGAGCTGACAAATGTCCTTATCTTAGAGCTCGTTTTAGGATGGGAGCAGAGTTACTCCCCATATTAGATTATATGATAAATCCAGTGACTTTGGAAACCCACTCCCAAAGTGACTAATCACGTAATTCAAAGTCATGACACTTCTTTTTTTCCAAATTAGCCAGGACGATAAGGGTTTATTGCCTCTCAGCATCAACACATCTACAAATGAAAAGGAAAGCGAGCATGCGCATACACAGAACACCAGAAAGGAACTTTTGGCAGCTTGCTGACACCACGTTGGACTCGGTACAAGCAGCTTGATCTGTTAACATGCTCTGCACATAGGTTCTAGGATACAACAGAGGCATGAGCCTCTAGGTATGATGTGCAATATTGCAAGAGCTTCAGAGCCACCAGGAACAGTTGTCTGAGCCAGGTCTGCATAGACGCAGCAGTTTTTGAGGAGAGCTTGCTTCCCTGCAAGGACGTAACTTTTTAGAGTGGACCTGTGTCGACTTCCAGTTCAAAGTGGGAAGACTCCTTTTCCATTTGTGCTCGACCTTCCTTACCTAAAAAGGTAAAAGATCTCTAGCCTGTATCAATCACGTGCATTTATATTATTTCCATTAATTGAAGGAATCCATGCCCGGCCTTTTTTGCTCTGCTAATTCAGCGTCTGATACCATTTATGTGGGATCGTTAAACAGGAATAAATGTTTTAATGCCAGAGCTGACAAATGTCCTTATCTTAGAGCTCGTTTTAGGATGGGAGCAGAGTTACTCCCCATATTAGATTATATGATAAATCCAGTGACTTTGGAAACCCACCCCCGAAGTGACTAATCACGTGATTCAAAGTCATGACACTTCTTTTTTTTCCAAATTAGCCAGGACGATAAGGGTTTATTGCCTCCCAGGGATGACCATTTTTAGTGCATTGGCCGTAATATTAAATCCCCTTCAGCGTCATTAAAGGGTTTAATCTCAGGGAAGATCTAGCTGCACGGCTCATGAACAGCAGAAGAATTGTTGAGCATTTTTCTCTTATCAGGAAAAGCTTTTCAATCCCTCACGGTATCTACCTGGCGCTATAAAAACCTAATTCCATATATCTATATACAGTCCTTGGCCTGTCTCACTCAGCAGTTCTGAAGGAGCTATAAAAGCAGTTAAGGTAGTTTCACATCATCCAGAAAGCTGAATATGGTACACTCTTAGTTTGATGTAGTCTGGTAGCTTGAAGTCTGGTGGCTTGAAAAACCCAAAGATGTCATAACATCCAAATTGCAGGATGTTCTAGTCCCACTGTACACTGCATTGGTCAGGCCACACCTGGAGTACTGTGTGCAGTTCTGAAGACTTCACTTCAGAAAGGATGTGGGCAGGATGGAGTGGGTGCAGAGGAGGGCAACAAGGATTTTCAGGGGCCTGGAGACCAAACCCTACAAGTTAAGGCTAAAGGACTTGGGAATGTTCAGTCTGGAGAAGAGGAGGTGGTGGTGGGGAACAGGATCGCTCTCTAAGTATTTGAAAGGCTGTCACTTAGAGGAGGGCGGAGAGCTATTCCTGTTAAGAGCCAGTTTGGTGTACTGGTTAAGAGCGCAGACTCTAATCTGGGAGAACCGGGTTTGATTCCCCACTCCTCCACATGCAGCTGCTGGTGTGACCTTGGGTCAGTCACATGTTCTCTCAGAGCTGTTCTCTCAAAAGCAGTTCTCGAAGAGTTCTCTCAGCCCCACCTACCTCACAGGGTGTCTGTTGTGGGGAGAGGAAGGGAGAGGAGATCATAAGCCACTCTGAGACTCCTTGTGAAGGGCAGGGTATAAATTCAATCTTCTTCTCTTCTGTTGGCAGCAGAGGATAGGACTCACAATCATGGGTTTCAGTGAAGGGCGGGAAGGTACCGGGTGGAACTTAAGAACAACTTTTTGACAGTCAGAGTTCTGCAACAGTGGAACAAGCTGCCTGGGGAGGTGGTGAGCTCCCCCTCACTGGCAGTCTTTAAGCAGCGGCTGGATAAACACTTATCAGGGATGCTCTAGGCCAGTGGTGGCGAACCTATGGTACGGGTGCCAGAGGTGGCACTCAGAGCCCTCTCTGTGGGCACGCGTGCCATCGCCCCAGCCAGGCCCAGACCATCATTAAAGTGTCGAATTCTCTGCCAAATAATTTTAAGTAAATGAAAGCATTTGGGATTGCTTTCCTTACTTTGTTTGGATCATCTTAA
>NW_015164406.1:0-9556 GCF_001447785.1 Gekko japonicus | reverse complement strand
CAAGGGGAGTCAGCTGAGAAGACGAAGGGATTGTCTCTTCATGGAGGCCACCATGGGAAGGAAAGGTGGATCTGAGGAAGTTCAAGTCGTTGGTGACGGAAAGTTCCATCAAGTCACAGCCAACTTAGGGCAGCCCTGCGGGGTTTCCGAGGTGAGAGAGGAACAGAGGTGGCGTGCCATTCCCCGCCTCTGCGTAGCAGCCCTAGACTTCCTTGGTGGTCGCCCATCCAAATACTAACCACAGCCGACCCTGCTTAGCTTCCAAGATCTGACAAAATTGGGCCAGCCTAGTCCATCCGGGACAAGGAAGGGTCAAGTTACCCAGTCTGTGAGTGCGCGCGCGCGCCATTTGTATCAGTGTTAGAAGAGGGCAGTGGCCAGGAACACACATCTGTGCCTGCAACATGCATACAGAATCTGTTAAAGGTAAAGGAAAAGGTTCCCTTGCTCGAAAGCCAGTCAAATCCGACTCTAGGGTTGCGGTGCTCATCTCCGTTTCAAAGCCGAAGAGCCTGCGCTGTCCAAAGACGTTTCCATGGTCATGTGGCCGGAATGACTAAACACCAAGGTGCACGGAATGCTGTTACCTTCCCACCAAAGTGGTACCTATTTATCTACTTGCAATTTCTTGCTTTCAAACTGCTAGGTTGGCAGGAGCTGGAACGAGAGACGGGAGCTCACTCCGTCATGCGGCACCCGGGTCTCGAACTGCTGAACTACCGACCTTCCACAGCCTGCAGTTCAGCGTCTTAACCACTTGAGCCACCGCAGCTCCAACAGAATCTGTTAGCCTTTGGATAACTCTACAGGGTTAACGCAAAGATAGTCGATGCCAAGAACTGGATTCTCCTATCTCTTCGGGTGCTTTACAGCATCTGCGCAAGTCACATGGCCGCCTCCTACATCCTTCTGGGTTTTTTTTAAATTGTCCTTTCTCGATAAGCCAGCTGTTCGTGTTGGAAAAAGCCACAGCAGACGGTTTCTTTGGCGTGTGACAGTTTCAGTCCCTGCCATATCCGGCAGCAGTCCCTGGTTCCGGTCCAGTCTCCGGCATCTCCAGTTAAACCGGTCTCCTATAGCAGGTGTTGGGAAAGACCTTTTCTCCGCAGAGCCCTTTTTACACCCACACCCCCAGGAAGGCCACTGCCTCTCAGAATAGGAAATACTCAGCTGGATAGGCCAGTGGCAGGGACTTGGTATACGGCAGCTTTGTGTGTTGATTTGATGCGGCAGCTGAAGATACGTGTGATGGCCACTGGCTAGTGCTCCCACCGAGACAGTGGTCAGTGCAGACCAGCTGCTATGCTGCTTTAACTGCAGTGAAAGTAGAGCAGCTGACTAGAATCTGCATTGCTTCATTCTGCATTTAGGAAGACAATCACCTGTGAGGAAAAGCTGAAGAGTCTGGGACTTTTCAGTTTGGGAAAGAGACCATTAAGGGGGGGGAACATGGTAAAGGTTTATAAAATGACGCATGGGGTGGAGAGAGTTGACAGAGAACGTTTTCTCCCTCTCCCAAAAGACTACACCTTGAGGGCATCCAATGAAGCTGATGGGTAGTCGGTTCCGGACAGACAAAAAGAAATATTACTTTACACTGAGGCTGATTTCGCACTAGAGCTGCCTCGATGTTGCGCCGCCGTTTGCCCCGATACTATTGGTCAATTTCACACCCGAAGCCGCAGGGCTGCATTTGACCCACGGCTACGCCCGATTTCTTCCGCAGTTTCGTGATCCTCAAAAAACAGGATCACAAAACTGCAGGGGAAATCAGGCTGACACACGCTCCCGTGCATTGGTAGTGTAGACGCCGGGGAGCGACATGACTGCGTGGTGAGGCAGGATAAGGGAGGTAAGTGTGATCGCGATTATCCAGATCAAATATAATCCGGTCAGAACCGGAGCAGTTTAACCCACTCTCAGCACGCCGTCTGACCGCACCCACAGAAGCTCCTCTTCCCTCACTGGCAGTCGGTAGATCCTTGCGGACACAAAGCCAGATGGCGCAAGCCGCTCCAGTGAAGGGGGGAAGGGGATGAAATCGCTCTCCTACTTCCTGTTCTGCCATCTTGTGCCAGAGGAAGTTCTACTGGAGGACCTCATGGGGGGGGTTGCCTACTCTGGGCTGAGAATATCCTGGAGATTTGGGCGGACGGAGCCTGGGGAGATCAGAGTTTGAGGAGGGGAGGGAGCTCTGCGGAGTACAATGCTCCAGAGTCCACCCTCCAAAGCAGCCATTTCCTCCAGGGGAACTGAGCTCTGTTGCCTAGAGATCAGTTGTAATACTGGGACATCTCCAGGCCCCAGCTGGAACTTGGCAACCCAACTCAGGGAGTGCATTAAACTTTGGGGGGTGGGGCTAATGGATTGTGCCAAATAATTCATGGAAAAGATAGGATTTGAAGGGAGATGGCATCACGCAGCGATTCCAGATGGTAGCTCCAGATATAACCACTGATTTTGTTTTTCCAGTCTGGTCTAGCGAGGGAGGGAAGTAAAGGTGGGCAGTGTTCCCTCTAAGCTGAGTTAGTGTGAGCTAGCTCACAGTTCTTTAGCCTCCAGCTCACACATTTTTGTCTTCGCTCAGGAAGGATGGCTACAGAGCAAACTAATTTATGCAGTAGCCAAATTACTCACAACATTAATGCCAGTAGCTCAAGAAGTAAAGTTTTTGCTCACAAGACGCCACAGCTTAGAGGGAACATTGATTAGGTGGGACCTCGCAGGGGATACAGCTTTATATCTCATCAGTACCACCCGAAATACATTTAACAAAACCAATATCAGCATAACCCGCCGTAAAACCTACTCTTCCATTTAAATAGCTGCAAACGTCTGTTTGTTTTGTTTGTTTGCTAACAAAAGGTGTGTTTTTATCTTAGCTTTGCAGAGAGTTGATATAATTGAGGTATTATACTGGGGGGGAAATAGAATAGCTAGGTGGAAAGAGGCGACAGAACTAAATCTGCAAAGAAAATGGTCGGCTAAGCATGCTCCTTCAGCGTCCAGCATGTTATACCTTGTCGCATGTTTTTTTTCAATGCACAGTAAATTGCTGGTTGGAAATTATTCGGCGTAAGCTTAAAAAAAAATTCTGCAGACCTTCCGGGGATTAAAAAAGAAATCTAAACAGAGGTTTTGCGTTGCCTCTGTTTCTGTCTTGCTTTTGTGATTTAACACCTACGCATGCCGTGATGAGGTCAGCAGGTTTTGGGGGAGAAAAATCAGAGGAGAGCAACAAAGCTGATACAGCATTCGAAAGACTTGACGCTTGAAGAAAGGTTAAGGAGGTCAGGGCTCTTTAGCTTGGAGAAACAAGGATTCAGGGGTGACATGACAGAGGTTTACAAAATTATGCATGGGATAAAGAAGCCAGAGAAAGAAGTACTTTTCTGTCTTTCTCACAATACAAGAACTTGTGGGCACTCCATGAAATTAATGAGCAGTAGGTTTAGAACAGTAAAAGGAAGTCCTTCTGCAAAGAGTGATTAACACATGGAATTCACTGCCTCAGGAAGTGTTGGTGGCTACAAGCATAAACAACTTCGAGAGGGGACTGGATAAACATATGGAGCAGAGGTCCATGAGTGGCTTTTATCCACAAGGTATAGATGGAACACTATGGCTTGGGCAGTGATGCTCTGTATTCTTGGTTCTTGGGGGGCAACAGTGGGAGGGCGTCTGGAGTTTTGGCCCCACTGGTGGACCTCCTGATGGCACCTGAGTTTTGGCCACTGTGTGAGTGTTGGACTGGATGGGCCATTGGCCTGATCCAACATGGCTTCTCTTATGTTCTTAGAAGGAAGGAGTTCTATTCATCTGATCTTCCAGGGGTTCTTTGACAGGTAGGAATGATGAATGCATATCTGGGATCATCACAGAAGGGGCAGTGCAGCAGAGAGCCAATGCGGTGTCATGTCAGAGCATTGGACTTGGATCTGAGGGACCTGGGTTCAGGTCCCCACTCTGCTATGGAAGCTCACTGGGTGACCTTGGGCCAGTCACCTACTTTCAGCTTAACTTACCTCACACAGTTGTCATGAGGATAAAATGGAGGAGAGGAGAATGATGTACGCCACCTTGGGTCCCCATTGGGGAGAAAGGTGTGATATAAATGAAGCAAATGAGTAAATATGCCCAACTGTTTCAATTTCCCTGCTCACACAAGGGCACATACATTTGTGAAAGAGCCCACCACAATTCTCTACCTTCCATAAGTGCAGATGGAAAAGCGCTGAAATGGGCCTTTCCTGTATCTGTGGATTAATAAATTAGCCAAATAGTTCAGCAGCACAAATTTCTTATTGCTAAAAAGATGGTATTTTGCAACAGAACTTAAATGGTTTTGTGGTCTGAAGCATTGCTTTTCATGGTGAAGGCCCATGTTTCTTTTGTCTCACCGGTACCTCTGGCCAAACAGGCTTTGTGGGCTTTCGGAAGACAAGGGGGACCCAATAGATGTTGTTTACCTTGACTTCCAGAAGCTTTCGATAAAGTTCCTCATCAAAGGCTCCTAAGTAAGCTCAATAGTCACAGGATAAAAGGACAAGTCCTTTTGTGGATCAAAAGCTGGCTGATTAATAGAAAACAGAGAGTGAGTATAAATGGGCGATTTTCTCAGTGGAGGGTGGTAAGCAGTGGGGTACCGCAGGGATCAGTACTCAGTCCGATGCTTTTTAACTTGTTTATTAATGATTTGGAGTTGGGAGTAAGCAGTGAAGTGGCTAAATTTGCAGATGACACAAAGTTGTTCAGGGTGGTGACAACAAGGGAGGATTGTGAGGCACTCCAAAGGGATCTGTCGAGGATGGGTTGATCAAGAGAGAGATCTTGGAGTCATAGTAGATAACGCAATGAAAATGTCAGCACAGTGTGTGACTGCAATAAAAAAGGCCAAAGGTATGCTGGGGATTATTAGGAAGGGAATTGAAAACAAATCAGCCAGTATCATAATGCCCCTGTATAAATCGATGGTATGTCCTCATTTGGAGTACTGTGTACAGTTCTGGTCACCACACTTCAAAAAGGATATTATAGCATTGGAAAAAGTGCAGAAAAGGGCAACTAGAATGGTAAAAGAGTTGGAACACTTTCCCTATGAAGAAAGGTTAAAATGCTTGGGGCTGTTTAGCTTGGAGAAACGACGGATGAGGGGTGACATGATCGAGATTTATAAGATTATGCATGGGATAGAGCAGGTCGAGAAAGAAGTACTTTTCTCCCTTTCTCACAATACAAGAACTCGTGGGCACTCCATGAAATTGCTGAGCGGTCGGGTTAGAACAGATAAAAGGAAGTACTTCTTCACCCAAAGAGTGATTAACACATGGAATTCACTGCCACAGGAGGTGGTAGCGGCTACGAGCATGGACAGCTTCAAGAGGGAATTAGATAAGCATATGGAGCAGAGGTCCATCAGTGACTATTAGCCACAAGGTATAGATGGGAACTCCCAGTCTGGGGCAAGTGATGCTCTGTCTTCTTGTCTTGGTGCCTGGGGAGGGGCCAACAGTGGGAGGGCTTCTAGTGTCCTGGCCCCACTGCTGGACCTCTTGATGGCACCTGGTATTTTGGGCCACTGTGTGACAGAGTGTTGTACTGGATGGGCCATTGGCCTGATCCAACATTGGCTTCTCTTATGTTCTTATGTTACCAAAGCCTGCAAAAAATGGGATGCATGTACACATTATGGTTGGGAAATAACTGGAGATTTTGGGGGTGGAGCCTGAGGAGGGTGTGGTTTAGGGAGGGGAGGGATTTCAATAGTTCACCTTCCAAAGCAGCCATTTTCTCCAAGTGAATTGATCTGTGTCACATGGAGATCAGTTGTAATCCCAGGAGATCCCCAGCCACCAACTGGAGGTTGGCAGCTTTCACTGTGGTCAATAATCCCTCCTTGAGACCACGCTGAAAAAAACAACAATCCGCCAACTGTCTTCAATATAAAAGAAAAATCTAAAAAAGAGAAACGACCATAGTTTGACACAAGTTGTTATTATCGAGGAGGTCGAGTACCAGCAAGTTGCCTACCAGCATCTGTTTGATAACTTGTGTTTGAATCATGAAACTTCTTGGGAGTTATGAAGATGCTGGTAACGAGCATCTGCCTTTGATGCCTTCTGTAATCCTCCCGGCACAGATGAACCTTCCAAGTGTTTTTTCCGACGATGATTCTCCCGTGTTGTCATGTTAAGGTGACACGACCATAGTTTGACACAAGTTGTTATTATCGAGGAGGTCGAGTACCAGCAAGTTGCCTACCAGCATCTGTTTGCTAACTTGTGTTTGAATCATGAAACTTCTTGGGAGTTATGAAGATGCTGCTAACGAGCATCTGCCTTCGATGCCTTCTGGAATCCTGCCGGCACAGATGAACCTTCAAGTGTTTTTTCCAACAATGATTCCCCCGTGTTGTCATGTTAAGGTGACGTTCTGCACAGAGCCATCACGTGTTCATTTCTCGTTACAGAAGTGCACGAACAGAGAAGCTGGAGGTGGACCCAAGTAAGTATTCGTTCCCTGATGTGACGAACATTGTCCAGGAAAAAGAGGCGATGGGACAAGGCCCTCTTAGACTCCAGCGGCCAAAAGCGGTGGATACCAGCAGCACACCTGAAGTCTTTGAGGATGACCCGGAGGTCCCACCTTTAATTTGAGTACCCGTGCAAATATTTTTAGTTGAGTTCCAGTAGACTGTTAATCTTCTCTAAGAATCTATTTTCGCCGATGACCTGATTTCCGCATTCGGTTGTATAAAGAACCCAAAATGCCTTCTCGCAGTTGTCTGTGGTGATCATTGAAATCCCTATCACGATGGAGGCCCACCTGTACCAAAAGTTGTGGATCCCAGCAGCACACCTGAAGTCTTTGAGGGTGACCCGGAGGTCCCACCTTTAATCTGAGTACCCGTGCAAATATTTTTAGTTGAGTTCCAGTAGATTGTTAATCTTTTCTAAGAATCTATTTTCGCCGATGACCTGATTTCCGCATTCGGTTGTATAAAGAACCCAAAATGCCTTCTCGCAGTTGTCTTTGGTGATCATTGAAATCCCTATCACGATGGAGGCCCACCTGTACCAAGCCGAACAATAGCTCAAAATCTTTGCATCTTGCTGTTTTCTGGTGTATTGGCATAGATTGATGGATTTCCCCCTCGAAACTGAAACGCAAGGGGTTGATACTCTAGCATTTCTAATTCTGTGCTCATTCGCACACTCTGAATCCAAACCCCACCCCACACCTCAGAGCCATCTCTTATCAGTGGCGGTAAGCTAGATTTGAGCCCAGTAGCAACCAACAAGATTTTGGAGCTATGAGCTTTCGAGACTCAAAGTTTCCTTCGTCAGATACAAAAGCATATACCCTGGAAAACTTGTTGATCTCAAAAGTGCTACTGGCTTCGAAACTGGCTGTTCTACTGCAAACCAACATGGCTACTCTCTGAAACTATCCTCAGAAGGTGTGAATATCCCATTCTGGACACATGAATACATGAAGCTGCCTTATACTGAATCAGACCCTTGGTCCATCAGAGTCAGCATTGGCCACTCAGACTGGCAGCGGCTCTCCAGGGTCTCAGGCAGAGGTCTTTCACATCACCAGCTACCTCATCCTTTAAACTAGAGATGCCGGGGATTGAACCTGGGACCTTCTGCATGCCAAGCAGAGGCTCTGCCACTGAGCCAGGGTCTCGGGTCAAGGTCTTTCTTATCACCTACGGCCTGGTCCTTTTAACTGGAGATGCCAGGGATTGAACCTGGGACCTTCTGCACGCCAAGCAGATGCTCTGCCACTGAGCCAGGGTCTCGGGTCAAGGTCTTTCTTATCACCTACGGCCTGGTCCTTTTAACTGGAGATGCCAGGGATTGAACCTGGGACCTTCTGCATTCCAAGCAGATGCTCTGCCACTGAACCAGGGTCTCAGGTCAAGGTCTTTCTTATCACCTATGGCCTGGTCCTTTTAACTGGAGATGCCAGGGATTGAACCTGGGACCTTCTGCATGCCAAGCAGATGCTCTTCCACTGAACCAGGGTCTCAGGTCAAGGTCTTTCTTATCACCTACGGCCTGGTCCTTTTAACTGGAGATGCCAGGGATTGAACCTGGGACCTTCTGCATGCCAAGCAGAGGCTCTGCCACTGAACCAGGGTCTCAGGTCAAGGTCTTTCTTATCACCTACGGCCTGGTCCTTTTAACTGGAGATGCCAGGGATTGAACCTGGGACCTTCTGCACGCCAAGCAAAGGCTCTGCCGGTGAGCCTCAACAAAGTAGAAAGCTTTCTGATGCTGACCCAACTTAAGCAGTCACCTTATGTCCACAGGGTACACTGAATCAAGGGTTCATGGTGTGATGTGTGATTTGGCTTTCATATAAATAGATTATGGGCATTTCCGGGAGTCCATGTCTCAATAAGCAAGCTACGTACTGAAATTATTCACCTATTATATCTTTGCATCTTGCTGTTTTCTGGGATACCGGCAATCTTTTAGGACAAACGACTGTCAAATATGTCTCGGGTAACTTTTTGTGTTGTAAAAACAAGAAATGTCCCACTTATTCCCTATCGAGTGTTTCTGAGGTGGTTTCCATGGAAGCCATCTGCATTTGAGGAGGCCCGGCACCTGCACAGGCTGAGGAGGGCTCTCTCGGGAGCCAGGCCCGTCAGCCACAAACTGTTGCTTCTCGGTTAATGAATTGTAAGAAGCTGCCCAAAGATAACCTTGGCATCACTCTCTGTCCGAACACCTGCGGAGAAGCACCTGTTAGTTGTCAAAGCAAGGCAGGAATGGACGTTTTAGTTTCCATTTGCTGCCTGTTTTTGCCTTGAGCTATTTTTCCCCCCACTTCAGAGAACCTCCTTCAGAATAATGCATAGCTGGTCGTGCTTTCGACGGAGAGCTGTGAAACTGGGGCCCCGCGGATTGGTAGTACCCCCGCGGGGTCCCGTGTTGTTCAGACTGCTCCCCTGGTTCATGATCAGCCCTGGCGACTGGCAAGGTCAGCTGGTTGAAGGGGGTCCCCCAAAAGGAAAACCAAAACTGGGCACCCTGGCAAGCATTTCCCCCATCAGGTGGGACTGGGAGACTACCAAAGTCAGAAGCAGCGTTCTCTCTAAGCTGAGTCAGTGTGAGCCAGCTCAGAGTTTTTTAGCCTCCGGCTCACACCTTTTTGTCTCAGCTCAGGAAGGTGGGCTCCAGAGCAAACTAATCTATGCAGCGGCCAAATCGCTCGCTCACAACTTTAATGCCGGTCGCTCACAAAGTAGATTTTTTGCTCACAAGACTCCACAGCTTAGAGGGAGTGTTGGTCAGAAGCCGATTTGATGCCTAGAGGGCCCCCAGCACTGCCGCATGTGTCCCTACCAGGAGTGGACCGGCTGTCTGACTAACTGTGAATGTTCTCGATGGGGTCACTGGTCTGCAGGTCCCCTGGCAGCCAGGAAAAGGCAGAGCCAAGCTCTGATTTATTTATTTATATCCTCATGTATATCCCGCCCTACCCCGCCAGAGCAGGCTCAGGGCAGCTTGCACAAAATAAAATACAGATTAAAACAATC
>NW_015164405.1:24670-27149 GCF_001447785.1 Gekko japonicus | reverse complement strand
AACACCTATAATATGATTATACTTATTTAGTACATTACACACAATATATATTTTTAAACATTATTTGTATATATTGTATGCTTATACATGGTGTTTTCTATTGTTTTATATCTGCTGGAAGACAAGGCTTCCCTTGTATCTGCTAGTCGTGATGCGGACGCAGGCAATGGCAAACCACCTCTCTTAAGGTGCGTTCAGGCAGGGCATTTCAGCCAGCATAAACTGCACCGATTCCAACCGGTGCAGTTTATGCCGGATGAAACGCGATCACAATTACCTCCTGTCTGCGGAGCCCATCGCTGTATGCCCATTCACACACAGCGGGTGTCGGCGGTTTTTTTTTTTTTTAAACACAGTTTGTGCATGCGCATAGGCAGCCATCCACAGAATGGCGATCTTCACGCATGCGCAAAACACCCCGTCTTACATTTAAAGTTTAAAGGTAATCCCGGACTCCTCTAAAACCTTAAACTAAGGACCTTTTTCTTTTTTTTTAAAGCAAACGCCGGGGCAAAGCTTTGCCCAAGCACATATCGCCGACCTAACAAAAGAAATGGCGGGTGAAAAGCGGAAGCCTCGGGCTTCCAAACGGAAGTGGCTCAACAACGGTGGAGAGCGATCAGACGAGGGGGGGGTGTAAAGCGGTTACAACCGGTGCATTCAGGATACCACCACTTGGGAACCTAGTGGCATAATACACCAGTTTAAAGCTCTTTGCAAAGGTTAGGGACGGAAGGCAGATGTTCTACTTGTGAACGCCGGTAAGTACACTGATTCCAACTGGCACCTATACCGTTGTAAATGCCCTGTCTGAACGCACCCATAAGAATCATAGAACGTTAGAGTTGGAAGGGACCTTGCAGGCAACTAGTGCAAGGGAGGGAAGAGGAGACTGCTCGGGGGAAGGGGGAGCTACTCTGATTACGGCTCCAGCATGGTGGAACAACCTCGTCCGCAGCAGTCAAGCAGCGTGGGAGTGTCTGCCCAGTGCTGCACCCCTGGCTCTCCAGTCAACACGTGTGGGTTTTCCTTTGCACCCCCCTCCCAGCCCACGAGGCACTGCAGTGAAGGTACACCAACTGGGAGCTTACCAGCTGCTGTTTTTTAATACAGTTTATATCTCCAGTACCTGGCATTACGTTTTATGGCACGCATGGCCCAGCCCGACAAAGTGACATTTATGTCAGATCCGGCCCTTGTAACAAATGAGTTCGACACCTCTGCTCTGGAAGATGCACCTTTCCCCAATTCTCCTCGCCATGTTGCAGGTTCTCCCCCCACCCTTTCTCTTTGGTTTCCATGGAGGGACTGTTGCCTCCCCTGACCTTCAGAAGCAACGGAAGGAAAGTGGGAAGGAGCTGGTGACGTGAAGCCTCCCCTTCTTCGTGTTTTACTTCACGAAAGAAACACACGCAAAAAAAGGGAAGTCAAATGATGTAAAGCTCCCTGAGGGAATGGAATTTAATTATAGCAAATGACTGCTGAAAAATCTTGAAATAATTAATAATGTTACTTATTTTTTTTTAGAAAGTGCTGGAGAAGACAGAAGGGATGTATAATCTGGGAGATGGACCACAATTACGGGGGGCGTCTCTGTTTTCCCATGGAAAAGTATTGAACGGGCTGTTGAGGAGTTGTACATATTTTACAGCTTCAATTAGCCCGGATCTCTACTCCTGGCTTCCTCCTCGTCCTTAAAAAAAAAAGTAGAAGCTTTCTAGCAATCAGTCAGTAAGCAATTATTACCGCAATTTGCCCTCCGCGCATTGAAAAGAACAGAATAATCTACAGTGAGATAAACTTGGAGCATGGAGAAACCAACGCTTCTCGCTACGGATGGGTGGGTTCCAAAAAGATACGTGCTGTACATGGGAATTAATGTGGCATTTAAAAACAGGCGCTCTGGAAAACAAAAACTGCCTTTGATGAAGAAGCAGGGGTCTTGAAGAGGGGGAAGGCACTCCCGGGTGCGAGCCGTTGGCAGTCCTCGAACACAGCAATCCTTATATTCTTACAATTCTGGGACTTAGTTGCCTGCCTGGAAAGTACACGGTCTGAACTGGAATCCTTGCACGTTTATTCCGAATACGTGAGAGGAAAAAACGCTGGTTCTTTAACAGAAGAAAGGCATTGTTGCTTATTTTTCAAAATATTTCCCCCTTCATAAGAACACAAGAGAAGGCAATGTTGGATCAGGCCAGTGGCCCATCTAGTCCAACACTCTGTCACACAGTGGTCAAAAATACCAGGTGTCATCAAGAGGTCCAGCAGTGGGGCCAGGACACTAGAAGCCCTCCCACTGTTGCCCCCCAAGCACCAAGAAGACAGAGCATCACTTGTCCCAGAGCCCCTATCTATACCTTGTGGCTAATACCCACTGATGGACCTCTGCTCCATATGTCCATCCAATCCCCTCTTAAGAACACAAGAGAAGCCAATGTTGGATCAGGCCAATGGACCCTCCGGTCCAACACTCTTT
>NW_015164405.1:21759-21866 GCF_001447785.1 Gekko japonicus | reverse complement strand
TCCAGAGCAAACTAATTTATAACTCGCTCACAACTTTGGTGCCGGTAGCTCCAAAAGTGGAATTTTTGCTCACAAGACTCCACAGCTTAGAGGGAGGATTGTCTGTG
>NW_015164405.1:21494-21629 GCF_001447785.1 Gekko japonicus | reverse complement strand
GGACTCTTTATTCGCAGGACTAAGTACTGCTTGTGCCAAGGGTTGCCAACTCCAGGTTGGGGGTGGAGCCTTGGTGAAGGTGGAGCTTGAGGAAGGGAGGGCCTTCTTTTGAACTATGGTGCTGGAGAAGACTCT
>NW_015164405.1:21009-21320 GCF_001447785.1 Gekko japonicus | reverse complement strand
AAAGGATGAGATGGTTAGACAGTGTCATAGATGCAACAAACATGAAATTGAGCAATCTTCAGAGGACGGCGGAAGACCGGAAGGCCTGGCGTGATGTGGTCCATGGGGCCGCGAAGAGTCGGACTCAACTGTGTGACTGAACAACAACAAAAGTTTGGTGTAGTGCTTAAGTGTGCAGACTCTAATCTGGGAGAACTGGGTTTGATTCCCCACTCCTCCACTTGCAGCTGCTGGATGACCTTGGGCAAGCCGTAGTTCGGTCAGAGCTGTCCTTGAAAGTGCAGTTCTTGAAAGAGCTCTCTCAGCCCCAC
>NW_015164405.1:13470-20873 GCF_001447785.1 Gekko japonicus | reverse complement strand
CGCTCTGTGTCTGGAGATCGGTTATAATCCTGAGAGATCTCCAGGCCCCATCTGGAGGTTGGCAACCCTGTGGGCTTATTCCAGCAGGCTCCCTTTGTACTTCACCCGTTGACTGGCCCATTAAGGCAAACACAGACCCGGTACAGAGTACAACTGGAAACAATGAGCACAAACGGACCACAGACGACTGTGCCCTGTCTCTTTGCAGCTTCTAATGGACTTTTAAGAGGAGTCGCATCAGCAGAGGGAAAGGATATTTTTTTTGATTTTGCAGAGGGAGAAAATTGCATCCCAAGGAAGAAGCGGAGCAGGGGCCCCCAAATCGTCCATCACTCCAGCTCCGATAGATAGTCAAATAAATAAAGCCGAGCGACATCTTTACAGCCCCGACATAGAAGCATTTCATCTGGAGAAAGCTTGCATCCACGGCTGCTCTCTTAATCCAACTTTCATGTTTTTACAAACCCACATAATGTATTTCTACTTAGGACAGAAAGTGGGGATGAAAGGTTGAGTACTTCTGTTTGTATTTATCATCCTGATGGGCTGGCGATATCTGGAGGGGGAGCGCTTTCTATCTCTGCTTCCATTAGAAAATGTTTTCCAGACCGGGGTGGGAATCCTCCATGGATTTCACTTGTCTAGCTTCGCAAGGGGGTGCGTGTTTGCCTGCAGATTCTCTTTTAGGTGGGATTCTATCTTAGGTAGGATGATTTGCTTCCCCACCCAATCATATCTTTTTGAGAACATGTGTTTTGTCGGTCCTGATGGCACCCCCTCAGTCACTATATCGGGTAGGGTTACCAGATATCAGGCGCGATCATATGAACAATTAGACCCGCCATAGGTGGGAATGCCAGGTGGATTTAAAGGGTGCAATGACCACCCAACCAATTCGCCCCGCCATAGGCGGGAATGCCAGGTGGATTTAAAGGGTGCGATCAGACATGAACATCTGGGAAGCCCCCCGCAGCCATCGGCAACCCATTTTGCTCTGCTGCGGAAGAGGAGTAAAAAGACTACCGGGGAAAATCTGGTAGTAAATGGGTTGCGATGGGCCACAGATGGACTTTCCCCTGTCTGATCGCTGCAGTGCGCTCTCATGGTGTTGGGATGGTCTGATCAGGCCGTCCCGGCTCCGTGCCGCTCTCGGTATGCGCATCATCGCAAACTCCATAGGGAGCCCTCAGTGTGATTCCTTGATTCCGCGTACAAGCGCATCGGAAACAGCCGGCAGTCCCCCCGACTCACCCGTAGTTGAGTCCAGTGTTCCCTCTAAGCTGAGTTAGCGTGAGCTAGCTCACAGTTTTTTAGCCTCCAGCTCACACATTTCTGTCTCGGCTCAGGAAGGATGGCTCCAGAGCAAACTGATTGATGCAGTAGCCAAATCGCTGGCTCACAACTTTAATGCCAGGAGCTGACAGAGTAGGATTTTTGCTCACGAGACTCCACAGCTTAGAGGGAGCATTGGTTGAGTCTGATCATGCAGTGGTGGGCTGTGCCCGCAGCTTCCAAGGACTTTGTGATCATGCAACTGCGGGTCAAATTCCTCCGGAGGAAATAGCCTCACTTCCCCCATGCTTTATCTCGCGTGTGTGACCGCGACCGTCCTCTTTTTGGAGGACCTGTCCTCTTTTTTGGTGTCTGTCCTCTTTTGGGGGCTTTTAAAAAATCTGATGAAAAAGTCGCCTTTTGAGGTTGGAAGGTTAGGAATGTTCCTAGTTAGTAGCAATTATCACAGCTTAAATAGGAGGGGTATTCAACATGAGATTTGTATAGTGGTCAGCAGGGGTCATTTCATAGAAAAAGAGGTGCAGGAGCTCATTAGCATAACTCATTAGCATAACTTATTTGCATATGCCACACCCCCTGACATCACCGGAAGTGTGTGAGAAGGCAACACCCACCGCTCAGGCTCCACTGGACTGTTTTGGATTGGTCGCTATTGGGGGGGGTGCACAGATCTGCCCTCACAGAGGAGGGAGAGCTTGTACCTGAATAAACCTTGGCCTTAAAGGTGCCACTGGACTGTTTTAGATTGCTATCTGGGGGGGGGGGCTCTGCAACCTACCTGGCTGCTTCTTGCTCCTTGTGGCCTGGGGCTGCTGGGAGCAGGGGGCGGGGCTTGTTGCATGTGCCCACCCTCTGGAGTCTTTACTGCCGGAGCTCTGCTCCTGTGCACTCCTGCAGGAAATGACCCCTGGTGATCTGTTATTTGAAGTAGTCAGTTGGAAATAACATCCTCTTTTTTGCTTTCCAAAATATGGTAACCCTAATATAGGGTTGTGGGGCCACGGTGGCTCAGAGGTTAAGACGTTGAGCTGCAGACCGGAAGGTCCGTAGTTCGGCAGTTTGAGACCCGAGTTCCGTGTGATGGAGTGGCTCAGAGGTTAAGACACTGAGCTGCTGACCAGAATGTCCACAGGTCGGCAGTTTGAGACCCGAGTGTCGCATGATGGAGTGAGCTCTCGTCTCTGGCCCCAGCTCCTGCCAACCTAGAAGTTTGAAAGCAAGAAATTGCACATAGATAAATTGGTACCCCTTCAGTGGGAAGGTAACAACATTCTGTGCGCCTCGGCGTCTAGTCATGCTGGCCACATGACCATGGGAATGTCTTTGGACAGCGCTGGCTCTTCGGCTTGGAAACGGAGATGAGCACCACCCCCTAGAGTCGGATTTGACTGGCTTTCAAGCAAGGGAAACCTTTACCTTTAATATAGGGTTGCCAACTTCTGCATAGTGGCTGGAGATCTTCCACTATTACAACTGATATTCAGACTACAGAGACCATTTGCCATGGAGAAAATGGCTCCTCTACAGCATTGTACCCCATTGAAGTCCCTACCCTGCCCAAACCCCACCCCCACTCTCAAGGTATTTCCCATCCTGGATCTGGCAGCCCTAACTATCCGCCATCCATTAAGCCACCTTGTTTATTTGTTTTTTATCTAAAACCTTCATTAGCGCCTTTCTTCCTGATGGGGCTCAAAGCGACTTTGGGTTGATTGTCATCATCTCACAGCTGACTTATGGCACCCCCCGGCACTGATGCTGCTGGACTGGCTTGGACCATTGACAGGACAATTTCACCCTAATGAAATGATCGATACCATCTTCAGAGACCATCTTGTTTGTACGGAGCACTTTATTTGTTTTGTCGTGATTTAATAGTTTTTACTGTTTTATACTGTTTTATGTATGGGCTTGTGCCCCTGTGTAAGCCACCCGGAGCCCGTTCGCAGGGAGGGCGGGGTAAAAATGCAATAAATAAATAAATAATAAGAACAGCTCTTATCAGAAGTACGGCTTGCCCAAGGTCAACCAGCCAGGTGCAAGTGGAGGAGTGGGGAATCAAACCCGGTTCTCCCAGATTAGAGTCCGTGCACTTAACCACTACACCAAACTGGCTCTCAAAGAAGACGATTAACACAGAAGGTGGCGTTTTAATAGGGATGACTGTTTGAACAAAACAAAAAGATCATTTATTATGATGGATATATAAGTTAGTAATTCAGTCAGATACAGAAGAAGAACATGTGAAAAAAATACATGATTAAATGGATGCAGAATTTCAGAGAGCAAATACCTATGCACCAATGGGTACAGCTTCGGGAAAAAGAAATTAAATTCACAGCCAGTCAGGCGTTAACAGAAAACTGGTACAAAATGTTCTTCAGATAATCTATTACTCCAAAGGATATTGAGAAAACAGATAAAAATTATAAAGGAAAATGCTGGAAAGTGTCAAGACATAGATGGGCTTTTTTTACCATACATGGTGGACTTGTAAAAAAGCAAAAAAAAAAAAAAAAAGGAAGGAAATAAATGGAAAAATGCAAAATATACTAAAATTTAGATGCCCCATGGAGCTAAGATTATGCTATTAGGAATACTACCTACAAAATTACAAAAAGTTTCAGAAGAAATATCTAAACATATGGTGACAGTGGCCAGAATAATCTACGCTGCAAAATGGAAATGAAATGCCTGTCCCAGCTTAGAAGGATGGGAAAATAAACTCGCTGATTATGCAGTAATGGCAAAATTAACAACTTATTTGAGAAAGCTCAATTTCAAAATCTGAGGAGAGATTATGTAAGAATGAGAAAGAGCTTAAAAATTGTGTATAAAAGCAATGAAAAGTAGACTTCCGGGTTTTGGCGGCACGATGGCTGATGCAACCCTGGTGAGCTCCCAGCGGTGCGATCTGAACACCAGTGGTTAGGAGGGGGGGCGACTGTTCACTACCCCCCAGAGTCCTTCAAAATAGGGCTCCTAGCCAGGGGGCTTTTTAAGGATTGCCTCTTCAACCGGCTCGATGCCAGGGAATTGAGGCTTCCCTCCGCCCCGAAGGTCCTACCACTGTGCGGCTGAATGGCTTAAGAGTCACTGACCAGGATGAGCGCTTGAAGATCGAGCGATATACATGTACCTCAAGCGGGTCTTGAGACCAACGATAAACTGTGAGTTGAATTGAAAGCAGAACACTGAGCTTCGGCGAGAAAGCCCCTCTGATTTAAGCGAGCGTGGGGGGGAACTCCCAGATGTGAAATCCAAACAGAGCATTTTAAAAAGAGGGTGCTGGATGTAAAAGCCATAGAACTGATTTAAGAAACACACAAAAGTGCAAGTAAAGCGTTTTGGTGAAAGACAGGGACTTTGGCAAACTTTTCTAAAAGTAAACAATGCTCAAAAATGGCGGGGCGGAGAGGCAAGAAAGAGAAACCATCGCAGCTCGAGACTCCTTCGGGAAGTAGAAGCTCGAGACTGGAAACTACCAACGAGCTTTCACAGATATTAGCTGAATCATTGCTCCCTCTGCTGGACCAGATGACAAACATCAATCAGCAATCGGTCTCTTTGAACCAGAATTTTGTTGCACAACAATTAGAACTGAATGAGACTAAGAAATTAAGAGAGAAAACAGCAGAAACACTGAAGGAAGTTAATGCCAAATCTAAAAAGGTGAAAAAACATGTACAAGAGTTGGAAAAGAGAAAAATTACTGATGAATCTCAGCTTTTACAACTACAAACGGAAAAAGCAAGCTTTATCCTGAGAGTCCAAGGGGTTCCTGAGACAAAAGGAGAGAATCTAAAACAAGTATTGGGCAATTTACTTGCACGAGTGGCAGATTTGAAAACGGAATATCTTCAAAGCAAAATGGATGTGGTCTATAGATCATATTCGGAATATATTAAGAAAAATAATCTGCCTGGAGAAATAGTGGTTAGATTCTCTAAAAGACATGTGAGGGATCAAATCTTTAAAACAACATCAGGCACACCCCTGAAAATCAACGGTAATACCATGCAAATACTAAAAGACATTCCATTTGAATTTAGAAAGAAGAGGAAGAAATTCAAAGACTTGGCATTGTTTTTACAAACAAACAACATACAGTACAAATGGCTGGTTCCCGAAGGCTTACTCTTCAAAATAAATGATAAAAAAGAAAGAATTGACTCTGTTAAGAAAGCAAATGAGTTCTTGAAGCAGAAACTGGGAAGGACTGGAGAAGACGACAAAGATGACGACCAAAGTAAAGAAAGCGGTGAAAACTCTTCTTCAACGTCGGAGGAGGTTTCTGATTTGGAGTTGGGGGCTGGGCCCCCCAAAAGAGAGTATGATTTGAGGAAAAGAAATGCCAAGAAATGAGATGCTGAGGAACTCTGAATTCCATCTTTAAGAAGCTACATTCATCTTTGATGCTTTAGTGATTGCCTTAAACAGTAATTGATATTGGGTTTTGGGGAATATAGGCTAGACTTAAACATTCAAGTTCATTGTATTATTAATAGATTAGATTAATCATTTTATAATCTCATGTACTGATCTTCATTACTTGGGTTTTTAGTGGTTAACTTTCCTTTCTCCCATAGATATTAGATTCCCCTCCCTATTTTCTTTGTAGTTTATAGAAAAGCAATTTAAAAAAATCCCCTTCGGGTGGCCCAAAAAAGTACATACAAATACATTACACCAATATTTTAAAATAATAATTTAGGATCGTTTTAATCAAATGTAGTCCTCAATAAAACCATCTTTAGCTTCTTCCTAAAGATTAACAGCGAGGGGGCGGGGCGCATCTTCCTGTGGAGGTTGTTCCATAATGGTGGGGCTTCCACCAAAAAGGCCCTCTTTCATGTACCCAACATATGAGCTTCTCTGATCGATGGGACAATTGGGAGGGCCTCTCCCTGCGGTCTTAATTCCCTGGTAGGAATTGAGTCCTTAATCAGAGAAATGTTTGACTAAATATATAAAAACTACTTCCTGCTTCCCTCTCACCTACTTCCTGTGTCCTGGCTAGGGTTTGTATCCAAGTAGTACCTGGAGATCTCCTGCTATTACAGCATCTCCAGACAATCGAGACCAGCTCCCCTGGAGAAAATGGCTGCTTTGGAGGGTGGAGTCTGTGGCGTTTCTACTCTGCTGGGGTCCCTCCCGAAACCCTGCTCTTCCCAGGCTCCACCCCCCACATCTCCAGGTATTTTCCAACCCAGAGAAGCCAACTGTCATGGGCATGGATGAGGATGAGCTGACAGAGCCTGCAGAAACCACAGCTGGCCCCTCTGAAGCAGCAGAGGAGGATAGGTGGCAGTAGCCTGGAACAGCAGCCTTCACACCTGGCTCAGATAAGAAGGAAGAACTGCAAGCTGAAAGTCCTCCTGACTCACCCCCACATGTGACTTGTTTAAGGGAGCGACTGCGACAAAACTTAGCAAGCAGATGAAGAGAGGCCAGGCTACAAGGGAGACGCTCAGCCAGCCCAGAGTTCTAACAGGAGCCTGGCCGATTGTGCAGCTGGCTAACTGGTAGCAGCATTTAATTTCACACTCTGGGCAGTACTCTTCGTGGAAGCAACACGTCAGTTTCATGCTGCTAGCATCCAGTCCAGCTTGGCTCTTGCAACTAGACCTTCAGCCCCCCTGGCTTTGGACTTGGCTCTGTGTTCCTGGCTCCTGACCATGGAGATCAGTTGTAATCCCAGGAGATCTTCAGCCACCACCTGGAGGTTGGTAAACCTAGTCACTGGGAACAAGGAGGACACACATTGTTCCTTAATTTACTGGTCCACTGCGCATATGCACACTGTGAGTGAAGGAGCTGCTGTATGCCGTCTCTCATTCCCTTTGGCGTGACTATAAAGATCAGGAGCCATCTGTAATACTCCCACAGAGTATTTCTGTGCCACAGTGTATCTTTTGTAATTACCCTGCAGTACATTACATCAGGGGTCATTTCATAGAAAAAGAGGTGCAGGGGCTCATTAGCATAACTCATTTGCATATGCCACACCCTCTGACCTCACCAGAAGTGTGTCAGAGGGCAACACCCACCGCTCAGGCTCCACTGGACTGTTTTGGATTGTTAGCTATTGGGGGGGGGGGACACAGACG
>NW_015164405.1:0-13360 GCF_001447785.1 Gekko japonicus | reverse complement strand
ACAGATCTGCTCTCACAGAGGAGGAAGAGCTTGTACCTGAAGGCAGGCTGGGGGGGGGGGCTCTGCAACTTACTTGGCTGCTTCTTGCTCCTCGTGGCCCGACGGAGGGCTGCTGGGAGCAGGGGGTGGGGCTTGTTGCATGTACCTGCCCCCTGGGCTCCTTACTGCCAGAGCTCCACTCCTGTTCACTCCCACAGGAAATGACCCCTGTGTTACATGGCTAACTGCAATACAGATTCCTTCAAATAGTGTGTATGTGGCATTAAACTGGGACCACTGAAGAAAGCCTGTCCGGCCAAAATATGTCTGGTTCAGTGTTCCCTCTAAGCTAAGTTAGTGTGAGCTAGCTCACAGTTTTTTAGCCTCCAGCTCACACATTTTTGTCTCAGCTCAGGAAGGATGGATCCAGAGCAAATTTATGCAGTAGCCAAATCGCACGCTCACTATTTTAATGCCAGTAGCTCACAAAGTAAGATTTTTCCTCACAAGACTCCACAGCTTAGAGGGAGCATTGGTCTGGTCCGATTTTATTGGTTCCAAACGGTGCTACTAAGCACTGCATTGTATGTAATGTGTACTGCACAGTGTTTGATCTGTATGGCCTAAAGGCTTATTTTGTTTTCAGTGAACTATTTACATGCACTGTGATATTAAAGAAATATTTTGTTCAATCCTTTTTTATGTATTCTGGTAACCTCAACCTTTTACGCATCCGGTTCCATTTCTGGGTTGGGTTTTTACTCCTCCTTTTGTGTTGTTCATTCATTGCCTGACAAACATGCTAGATGGGACGGATCCAACTTTTCCTCATGGGAAAAGAGGGAGCTGGAACAATTTCTGTCTCTCCTCCTGGTATCTCGTAGCCAACACGTCCTGTGCGAAGGGTTCTCATTCTCGTCCCAATTGAAGTGTTTGCTCCAACCTGAGCAGCATGAACAAAGGCCCGTGGCCCAAGTGCACGGCAGTGGAAAGACAGAGACATTATCCTGTCTGCTGCAGCGATTCCTCCCACAGCTCCAAGCAGCTGAGCTTCCCTAACCCCCGCCCCCATTCCTGGATTGGCTCATCTGTTGTCATCACAGGATGCCACGGCGGGCCCATAAAAGGGCATCAACTCAGGAGCCAGTCGGATGGCTGCTTTCCTCTGACAAATTCAGATTAATTCCAGGGACCTTCTGAGCCAGCAGTGTTTAAAAATATTGCCGCTTTCCCCTATATCCTTCCCCCCATCCTTCTCCTCCGATAACTCAAGATAAAGCCCCCCTTCTGAGATCAGAGCAAAGTAGCCTCATTTGATGTTTCCACCCCCTGCTTGGGCCATCGGGTTGTCAAAGGAAGAAGAAGCAGGAGAAGAAAGAGAAGAAGAGGAGGAGGAGATTGGATTTATAGCCCGCCCTTCACTCGGAGTCTCAGAGCAGCTTCCAAATTCCTTTCCCTTCCCCTCCCCACAACAGACTGCCGCCCTTCACTAGGCGGGGCTGAGAGAGCTCTGACAGAGACTGCTCTTTCAAGGACAGCTCTTGTCAGAACTATGTGTCATCCAGCAGCTGCGGGTGGAGGTGTGGGGAATCAAACCTGGTTCTCCCAGATTACAGTCCACACACTTAACCACTACGCCACCAAGTGGTGCCCTTAAAGAGGACTGATTTGACCCTGATTTGACCGAAGGACTGATTTGACCCAAGGGCTGCCAGTTGCCAACATGCACAGAACGGGCATGCTGCGGGTGCTACATAAGTACCTCTCCAAAGTAACAGCAGCCAGAGTGACCATAGCAGCAGGAGTGGGCATCGGTACAATAACTGTTGCCAACCTCCAGGTGGTGCCTGGCGACCTCCCAGAATTCCAATTGGGTTCCAGGCGACAGAGATCGGTTGCCCTGGAGAAAATGGCTGCGTTGGAGGGTGGGTTTTAGGGCATGAGACCCCACAAGGCGCCTCCCCTCCCCAAACGCTACCGTCCCCAGGATCCACCCCCAAATCTCCGGGAATTTTCCATCCCATAGTTGGCAAACCTGCGGTGCCATGTCTGGGGAAGCTTGGCCGTTGGAGAGCATTGGCCAGGAGTGGTCAACTGTTTCCACACAAATTGAGAACTGGAAGGTTGGCAAGACAGGTTGGAGGCCAGCAGTGGCCACGCCCAGTGTCCCAGAAATGTGCAGGGGAGGGTCCTACAGCAGACAAAGCGATGTAGACAGTGTAACTGGGAGGCAGGAAGACTGAACTGCTGCAAACGAAAGTTCGGGGACTGGGGTTACTGCACTCAGCAGCCTGGCACTGGAGCAGATTTTTAGCTCCTTTCTCTCCCCCCCCAATCCCATCATTATAAGCTTATATCGGCATCCACAGGAGAAGGAAGCCGCTTATTAGCCGTCGGTCTGCCAAGAGAACAGCCACCCAGCAGCGGAGATGGGATCAGGCGCGGTGCCTCCCTTCTCCCGGCGGTCAAAGGTTTCCCACGCCTGCCTGCTCGGCCTGGGCTTTCTCCAGAAAGTGATGGCTTAATACCGTGCTTTATCTCCCTTGCTCCCCTCAAAGGTGGCGCGTAATCTCCTTTTTGCTTTCCCTCCTTTACAGCCACCCAACACGCTTAATCTGGTTTTGGTTTATCTGCAAATCTGGGTGGCTGGAAGATTGAAGTAATAATCAGACGCGGCCCACGGCGGGTGGGGGCGCTTTCCTGTGATAAGGGGAGAAAAGAAAGGCAGGGAAAGGGGGAGATTGGGTTCCAGGGCGGGAGCCGTCTCTCCCACAGGCCTGTGCCAGATGGGGTGGGGCTGTTCTAAATTTACCTTCCCCCCCTCTATAATTAAGAGCACGTTCGGCGCAGAGCAACAGTCGGCTCCCTGTTTCGTTTCCGTGGGGTTTGATGTTTGCTCGGGAAGAAAGAAATCTGCACACTTCAGGAGATGTGGGTTTGAGACATTCGCCGGCTCCTGCCTGTAATTGGATTCTTGGCTTCCAGACAACCAACCCGAACAGCTCCTGGCTTCCTGCAGAAAGCGAGCCACTGCAGTAAAAAAATATGTACAAAACCTGGATTTGCCTGCATTGTACCTGTAACCTTCAGCCTTGTTGGGTGGGGACCCTGTACCCCCTCAGATGCCGGCGCTGCAACAGGAGAACTGTTTCCTGGATCTCAGAATATGCAGCTTCCTTCTTCTTTTCGGGATGTTCCCTCTTCTCCCCTTAAATCTCACTAAAAAATCACAACAGAAAAAAATGGCACTGAGGGGAATGGTGTCAGTCTCCTCAGTCCAGGATCAACCCACCTGGGGATGGTTCCGACATACTGGCTGAATATCCGTGCTGTGCAAGAATAGTGGACACAGTCTATTAGAAGAGAGGCCGTGGCTCAGTGGTACAGCATCTGCTCGACATGCAGAAGGCACCAGGTTCGATTCCTAGTATCTCGAGTTAAAAGGATCAGGTGGTGTGATCTCACGCGAAAGACCTCTCCACTCGAGACCCTGGAGAGCAGCTGCCAGTCTGGTGAGACAGACTTGGATGGACCGGTGGTCTGACTCAGTGGAAGGCAGCTTCATGTGTTCATTGAGACATTTTCTGGGGGGAAAGGGGATTTGCATAAGACATGTGCTGCTTTATCTGTGGCAGAAAGCTCTTTGGAAGATAGCTAGAAGATAGCTGCCCCATTAGGAAAGAAATGGTTCTTTTATAAGATGCAGACAGGTGAGATACAGCTTGCATTTTGTAAGCATGGTGACAGCCTGGCCACTACCATGAATTCTCATTAAAGCCAAAGATAGTTGGCAAAATCCCATGAATGTTTCAGACTTACCCTTCTGCCTGCTACTGCACCCCCCTCCATCTTCCAACCAGAGGATGCTTCAAGTTTTGGCCCTCAAGGCATCTAGACACTCAGAGGTCATCCAGAGTCTGCCCAACTCCTGGACAGATTTTCTCACACTTCTCCCTCAGTGTGCTGCCACCAGCTGCTCAGTTTTGGAAATTCCTGTCAAGATGGCCAGCTATCCTAGCTTCCCTTCCACATTGCCATTTAAAGGCTCTGCCTTGTGGGTGTCTTCTGCTACCCAGTGACTGGTTACCACGGGGATGGCTTACTGCACTTGTGCATGCCTGGAGAAATGGCATTCTAACACACAGCTGCCTCTGTTTCCCCGGTGCCCATTTTAGATAGCATATTTGAAAGGTGGCAGTAAATGTAGTATGGATAGCAACTACCCACATTTAAAACAGAAAAGGATTTCTGGAAAATATAAGTCCACGCACCAGCAGATTGAGCAAGGAATACAAAAAAAGGTGCAAACACACAGTTGTCTGTCCCTCAACTCTGTACATGCCCTAGTTGGTCTTATTCTAAGGTAGGCTGTTTAAGCTTAGATGTTACAGTGTTCTAAAAGCTTTCCATAACCTTGATGTCTTTGTCCAAGCTGCTGGCCTTTTATTATCTCCACATGGCAATGGTGTTCATCAGGATGGAGCTCATATGTGAGACCTCTTTTTTCACCCCAAATAGACCTTAAATATGGACCCTGTTCCCTCTGTACCAAGGATATTTATCTCCTTTGTCTACCTGCTCCCCTGTGCATCATTAGTTCTCTCCCTGTTCTTCCCGGGAAGAGATCCTCTCTGGCATCCCCCATTCTCTGTCCCCTCCAAGATGTCACATTCCTGTCATGATGTGAGATGGCCTTTTGCTTGGTCTCTGCTAGCTAAAAGCATTTACACAGCCAAACCTTAAGTATTGGATGCTTGAGGAGGAGGAGGAGGAGATTGGATTTATACCCCGCTCTTCACTCGGAGTCTCAGAGCAGCTTACAAACTCCTTTCCCTTCCCCTCCCCACAACAGAAACCCTGTGAGGTAGGCGGGGCTGAGAGAGCTCTTTCCAGAACTGTCCTTGGGAGAGCAGCTCTGACAGAACTATGGCTTGCCCAAGGTCATCCAGCAGCTGCAAGTGGAGGAGTGGGGAATCAAACCCGGTTCTCCCAGATTAGAGTCTGCACACTTAACCACTACATCAAACTGGCTCTCGAGAGCCGTCAATGGAGTGGGGGTTCTTGAGAAGAATAATTCACTGCTCTCCTGTTTCTGGTCCCTATACCAGCAGAGAAAATTCTTAAAATGAACATGGGGCCCCTCCCCCTGGACACTTAGTAATGTAATCCAAAGCAGAGAGCATTTTTTTCACAGGCTCACAAGGCCTTCATTCAACAGATATTCCACACAAAAATCATGACCAAGAAGAGAGAGCTGCTCAGCTTGAACAGCACACATTCTCCTGAGGGTGGGGAAGTCTGGTGGTTACTCCCTGCCCCCAGGACAACAATACCTGTTTACCTGACCCTGTGCCAAGAAAGCAAACAGCATAGCATGCAAAAGGGCCATCCTTATGCCTAAAGAATATAAAAAAGTATGCCATATCCCTTAAATGTAGTGTTTCCTCTAAGCTGAGTTAGTGTGGGGCAACAGTGGGAGGGCTTCTAGTGTCCTGGCCCCACTGCTGGACCTCCTGATGGCACCTGGTTTTTTCGGCCACTGTGTGACACAGAGCGTTAGACTGTATGGGCCATTGGCCTGATCCAGCATTAGCTTCTCTTAGGTTCTTACGTTACCAGGAGATGAGGGTGTGAAGGACCAGGGTTTGGTGGGTGGGGAGAGGAGAGGAGAGGAGATCATAGGGGCAGCCCAGCAGAAGTTTCTCTTTAGCAGGTTCCTTTCCCTGCAATACGGGGAGTGGTATTGGTCTACATCACAGGGCTGTTGTTTGTAAGGACTGGGATCACCTTAAATGCAGTGTTCCCTCTAAGCTGAGTTAGTGTGAGCTAGCTCACAGTTTTTTAGCCTCCAGCTCACACATTTTTGTCTTAGCTCAGGAAGGAGGGCTCCAGAGCAAACTAATTTATACAGCAGCCAAATTGCTCGCTCACAACTTTAATGCTGGTAGCTCACAAAGTAGAATTTTTTGCACACAAGACTCCACAGTTTAGAGGGAGCAATGTATGTTCGCAATGTAGCACTGTGCACATAGCCCAACGCACTCCAGTTCAGGGGTCCCTAATGTTACTACACAGTGGAGTATTTCATCAAAGGCTAGCCCACCCGAGCATGATGGCTGAGATGATCTCACATTAGCACATTAGCACGGCTTCTGATAGGCCACTGCAGATTTGACTGGCTGTGCAATTTTTTTTAAATTGTAGAGTTGGCAGCACCTGCCAACATATCACAAGGATCTTCACTGTGTGACTAAAGGCAGGGGTCATTTCGTAGAAAAAGAGCTAGGGGAACTCATTAGCATAAGTCATTAGCATATGCCACACCCCCTGACATCAGGGGCCCGGCGGTGGACCTGCAAGGCCAGCGGGAGTGCGAGGAAGCCCCGCCAAGGCCCTCCCTGGCCCCAGGCAGGCAGGGGTGGGGAGAGGCGGGGAGGGAGCAACTTTTACCCTCCCTCTTCTCCTGCCTCCTCCTGGCTGAATGAGGGCTGGAAGCGGGGCGGCCAGAAGCAGGGGGCGGGGCTTCGTCATGTGCCCTGCCCCCCTGCACCTCACCCGGGGGGACTGTGTTCCCCCGCGTTCCCCCCCGAAATGACCTCTGACTAAAGGTAAACTGTGGCAGCCATTTTATGGCTGGCTCTGCCCCCCATGGCAGCCATTTTGTGGCTGTGCCCATAATGCTGGGTCAGAATTACAAAGGTGCCCACAGCCTCAAAAAGGTTGGGGACCCCTGCTCCAATTATTTTTTTAAAAAAGCAGAAATGAAAGGCGGCATTGTTGCTTTGCTTCTTCAAATCACAAGACCTGAAATTTGCTGCTCATAACAGTAGGAAGCGTACTAGCATAGCAGAAATTATGGAGATGGACATTAAATAGCCACCACTCAAAATCAAATATTCTCTCCATATTACAGTCGAGGCAGCTGGGGAACAGGCAGGGGTCATTTCGTAGAAAAAGAGGTGCAGTAGTTCATTAGCATAACTCATTAGCATAACTTATTTGCATATGCCACACCCCCTGGCATCACCGGAAGTGTGTCAAAAGGCAACACCCACCGCTCAGGATCCACTGGACTGTTTTGGATTGCGAGCTATTGGGGGGGGAGGGGGAATGTGCAGATCTGTCCTCGCAGAGGAGGGAGAGCTTGTACCTGAATAAAACTTGGTCTTAAAGGTGCCACTGGACTGTTTTGGACCGGGGGGAGGGCTCTGCAACTTACCTGGCTGCTTCTTGCTCTGTCTGAGGGCTGCTGGGAGCAGGGGGTGGGGCTTGTTGCATGTGCCCGCCCCCTGGGCTCTTTACTGCTGGAGCTCTGCTCCTGTGCGCTCCTGCAGGAAATGACCCCTGGGAACAGGGTTTCAAAGCGGCTCGTTGCAAGGTCCGCTTTACTGTCCCTCAATTGTCTCGACCATGATATGGACAAATTATGAGAGACATTCTTAGCGAGATGCCTAAGACGGGAACCGGAGAGTAGGAATGCGCACACGCCGCCATTTTGCCTCTGCTAATAGCATGCAATCATAAACGAACAAACAAGGTTATTAATTGCTGTACATTAGCACCGGTATTCTCCAGTGAAATTAGCACTTCAGCTGCGGAGCAAAAACATATTTCATCTCCCCCAGCCCCTCCGAGAGGGAAGGTGGCTTCGCCTTCTTAGGAATTCATCAGACGGTGCATTAATCAAGCTAACGTGCTGTAATTGTGATTATAGTTCAGAATCAATTAATGCTCACCTTAAAAGTAAAGCTTGGAATAGGGAGCAATTAAGGTAATAGATCCGGGGAACACAGAAGGCACCAGCGCTATTGACAATTATGGACTGGCAGCTATACAAAGCCAGCCCCGGAAGGTCTGTTGTGGTGGCTAGACGGACAATTCTGGTCCAAAGGTGGTACATCTTTCCGGATAGCAGATGCTCAGTACAGTAGGTAAAGGGGTTTGTAAGCCACTCTGAGGCTCCGAGTGAAGGGCGGGGTATAAATCCAATCTCTTCTTTTCTCTTCTTCATTGATCCCTTTGATTACCTGTCACTATGGAAGACTTGGAGTGTTTATTCTGAGAACACTGCATATGCATGTTTGTTCAGTAACCCATTCCTGGCGTCCATCGAGTGCCAAGGGAAATCTGGAAGGGAAGAAAGTTGAAGCTTCTCACTAAGAGACAGATCAAGATGGGTAGCCATGTCAGTCTGTCTGCAGCGGGAGAAAAGAGCGAGAAGAAGTGAGGAGTGACTCACGAAAGCTCATCCCCTGACACATATTTTGTTAGTCTTTAAGCAGGCTTCCCAAGTACTTACCGTGATTCGGCGGGGGACACAGACGTCTTCATAGGATCATTCCTGTGGGGACAACAGAAGCGCCGCACCATGCCGTCTCCAGGAAGTGACGCTGGGTGATACTCTGGCAATGGGGCTCGAAACTCGATGGTACCATCGAGTTTTCAGTCCCATTGCCAGAGCGTCGCCCAGCATCACTTCCTGATGACGGGATGCTGTGTTACAGGGAGGAATGGTCCGGCCGGGGAGCATGTTTCCCCCACCGGATCGTGGTAAGTACTTGGGAGCCCTATCTTTAAGGTACTCCTGGACTCTTGCTCTTTACCACTTCTCACCAGGACTGGTGTGTGGGAGAGGAAGTGCCTTCCAGAAATGCTACTGGAGTCCACACTCCTAGCCTTACTCACAGCTGCCAGACTGTACATCTGAGCCAGGAAATAATCCCTCCTCCATGCCTACCCCCAAGCATATCTGCCATTCACCTGGGGAATTATCTGATGGAAGTGATGATAAGAAACCGGCTGAAGGCTGTGAAGGCTTAGAATCAAGCCCCGAATAACCTAAAAGGAGGGGGGATTCTCCCTCTCGCCCAACCTCCTCCTTGAGAGCATGCACCTGCCTTATACTGAATCCAACCCTTGGCCTATCGAGGTCCGTATTCTTTAATGGGCAGCTGCTCTCCAGGGTCTCAGGTGGTGGTCTGTCACATCACCAACTCCTTGATTACTGTAACTGGAGATACTGAGGACCGAACCCGGGACCTTCTGCATGCAAAGCAGATGGTCTGCCAGGTGCCCAGTGCATTCTGGGAACTGTAGATCTCCATGGCACCAGCTGCAGCAGGTAATTTGGGGTGAGGAAGCAGGAGCAGGAGCAGAAGGGGATTCAGGGGCCCGCAGAATCCCGCGGCACTTTTGATGACATCACTGAGTTCCTGCAAGACCTTGAAATCAAGCCCAGAGCAATCCAACTAGAGGCAAGTTGTAGGCAGGGTGCCAACTCTGGGTTCAGAAGTACCTGGAGGGTGAAGCCTGGGAGAGTGGGGCTTAGTGGAGACGAGCACCGCACCCCTAGAGTCAGATTCGACTGGCTTCCAAGCAAGGGAAATCTTTACGTTTACTGGGGAACTGATCTCTGTAGTCCGAAGAGGAGCTGTAATTCCGGGGGATCCCCAGGTCCCACCTGGAGGCTGGCATCCCATCTGTAGGGCCACCCAAGAGGGGTAGGAGCTTGTGCCCTCTGAGATGGGGCTAGGATCGCCAGCCTTCAGCTTGGGCCTGGAGTTCTTCCAGAATTACAGCTCCTCTTTGGACTACAAAGATCAGTTCCCCTGGAGAAAATGTCAGCTGGGGGGAGGGGAGGAGACTCAGTCCAGGGCATCACATCACCGCTGAGTTTCCCCCGCTTCCCAAACCAAACCCCCCCCCAGGTCCCACCCCCAAATCTCCAAGCTGGAGTTGGCAACCCAAGTTGACACCCTGAGGGGGAAGGAGAAAGCAAGCGCCACTCTGTCTCTGGATCCCTTTCGACGTCGGGCAGGAATCTTCACCCTGCACCCGCCCCATTTCCAGATTCTTTATTGTTATGTATTTGCTTATTTGTATTGCCTAAAGTAAACTAGCCGGAGCTTTAGACACAAGCTCCATAGACTCTTAGGATTCTAAAGTCTGCAGTCGGATTGGTCGCTGTAGCGTGACCGACCAATCCGGAAAGACCCTGACGTTTGGCAGGAACAAATCCCATTGGTCCTAATCTCTCCACCGTGATTGGGCATTACTGTACTAGGGGTGTGTGGCCTCGCTAGTTCAAAATGTATAAAGTTGGATCGTTCTATCGGGGCGTTCAGACGGGGCGTTTCTGCCGGCATAAACTGCACCGGTTGGAACCGGTGCACTTTATGCCGGCAGAAACGCGATCACACTTACCTCCTGTCTGCGGATCCCTTCGGTGGATGCCCGCTTACACACTGCGGGCATCGGCGTGTTTTTTTTTTAAAACTCAGTTTGAGCATGCGCATAGGCAGCCATTCAGAGAATGGCGATTTTTGCGCATGTTCAACCCCTCCCATTACATTTAAACTTTAAAGGTAAGGACTTACCTTTAAAGTTTAAAGCCCAACCTGGCCTCCCTGTAGTCCCGGACTCCTCCGGGAAGTTAAACTAAGAGCTTTTTTTTTTCTTAACAAATGCTCGGGGCGAAGCTTCGCCCGAGCGCATATCGCTTAGTTTTTTTTAAAAAATGGCGGGGGAAAGCCGGAAGCCTCAGGCTTCCGACGGAAGTGTCTCTGCAACGGAGGAGAGCGATCAGACGCCGGGGTGCACCGTTTACAACCGTTGCACTCAGTTTACCACCACTTGGGACCTAGTGGCAGAGTGCAACGGTTTAAAGGGATTTACAACGGTTAGGGACGGGAGGCAGATGTTCGCCGTGTGAACGCCCGTAAGTACACCGGTTGGAACTGGCACCCTAACCGTTGTAAATCCCCCGTCTGAACGCACCCTATGAGTGTTGTCATGGTGTGTTCTGAGCTGAATAAAGAAACCACTTGTTCAAACGCTGCCTCGATCTCAGTATATAACATTTAGCGGATGGCATAGCGAATCACATTAACGAGGATTATCAAACACCTTTTGTATGTAAGTGGTTTCCAATAATTCAGTTTCTCTGAGAAAAGGAAGTGGTTCCCTCTTTTGCTAATGATAAATACTGGCTTTGTTTCTGAAAACAGAATTGTTTAAAGTAACATATATATATTTATTTATTTATTAGACTTTTACCCCGCCCTCCCGCCAAGGTGGCTCAGGGTGGCTTACAATAGTTTAAAACCAATTTAACAATTAATACAACGTAAGTCTAAAACAATACAGTCAATATAGGCTAAAGCTACTAACCCACCAATGAGCTGTAGTTAGCAGCAAGATAGAAGTTATGTTAATGAGCATAATGATACCTCCTTATTTAGATAATGTTAACTAATGTTTGTTGTTATTCCTTTTGCTCTTCTCATCATATTGTTGTCATATTCTTGTATTGTTACATGTTGAAAACCTTGAATAAACCTTTGTTGATAAAAAAAATAACATTTAGCATCAACAGTTCCCCACTCAGTCACACCCCCACCCCCACTGTACAGTTCCTCTTTCTTCATCCATTTTCATCCCTGGGTGGGGCAAAGAGCCGTTCCAGAATTGCCTCGCAGGGAAGCCGGTTCCTCCGCAGCAGAGCCGGCCTCCCCCTCCCCTTCCAGCGGTCTCCCATTTTTTAATTCCTCCGTGCTACTAGGGAGAGACGTTTTCATTTTGAGGTTCATTTCCCTTCTCCAAATGCTTTGGCACCGCTTCCAGCACAGGCTTTTCCCGATAATGCGGCGGTATAAACATTTGCCGCCTGCAAGAGCGATTGAGTCTCTCTCCAACCATTACAAGGAAATGGTTAAAAACAACAAAAAAAAGATGGAGGTTTTGTATCCTTTGTAATTTCTGGAACTAATTCTTTATTTGGCATTTTGCTTTCCTGCCCTCCTGCAATTTTTTTGTCTTGTTTTAAATTTGGCTTGCTGCTTTCCTCTCTCTGCGGCCCTGTCTGGCTGGGCTCTGCCATTTCCACAGAAGCCAGGGAGTCTGTAAACAGCCACGGTAGCACAAAGCGGAAGGGGGGGGCGGCTTCAGCCCCCCCCCCCCCCGCCACTGGCGGGAGATGCAGGGTAGGGTTGCCAGATCCAGGTTGGGGAACTCCTGGAGATTTGGGGATGGATCCTGCGGAAGACAGGGACCTCAGTGGTGTACAACGCTGTAGAGTCCAACCTCCAAAGCAGCCATTTTCTCCAGGGGAGCTGATCTCTGTAGTCCGGAGATGTGCTGTAATTATGGGGGATCCCCAGGTCCCGCCTGGAGGCTGGCATCCCTCCTGTAGGGCCTGTCTACGCTACCGACTTATCAGCATGTTATCCCTTTGACTGTTATGGCTTCTTCGAAAGGATCCTGAGAACAGTTTAAGCAAGGGAGAAAGTTCCCCCGGGGAGAAGGAATGGCGATCAAACAAGTCTAAATCTGCAGCGCAGGCATCGCCTCCGAGCTTGGCCATTTCCATTCAGACTTCAGAGGACTCTGATGTTCTCTGCAAGAAAAGAAAGTCCTTTGGAAGGGACAAGAAACGTGACGGGTCCCCCTGAGCCTCCCGTGAGGACGCTCCATGGCACCTTGCGGGTGGGTCACGAAACTGTGCCGGAGGAAAAAGGAACGAACAGTAACGAGTTATAAATAGAAGATGGGAAGCGATTCGCCAGGGAGTGATTGAAGCCAATGGGCACCTTCCAGAATGTTCCAAAGAGGACAGCGGCCTCGAACTCTCTCATTACCTCCCCCCCCCTTCTCATCGCTTTCTCAAATGGAACATGGCGGCTCCTGTATTGCTATGACAAACTTGCTCATCCCGCCGTATCTCAGGCAAATGAAGTGAAAATGGACTGAAATGGTTTTGTCAGGAAAAGGAGGCAGCGGGGATGTAAATGAACCGAGGTCTCTCTCTCCTCCTCCTCCTCCTCCTCCTCCTGTTTCATCAGCGGTGGAGAGAGTTAAACTAACCTTTCCTCGACGTGAGGCCTCCCACTCTTTCTGTCAAACTCTCTTCCAGCCGACAGGGCTTTCTTTTGCTCAACGCCCCAGACTGTCTCTGCCTTCACACAGGGGAAAACATCCATAAAGGGCTGATGAAATAGGTGTTTGCTTGTTTGTTTTTAAAGAGATCTGCTTTGAACGCCAATGCTAGTCTAGGCTATGGAAAACACACTTCCTGCTAAGCCCAGCCTTAATCACACAGCACCTTCAGTTTAACAAACACACTTCAGATCTCAAACACCTCTCCTGTTCACACTAAGGCCCGGTTTGCATGTTGGCGGCAGACTGGACTGAGACGAGGGGCTGCGACTCTCCAGGAATTTCCTAACCCAGAGTTGGTAACCTTAAGTACAAGGAAGACATTTTGTATGTGGTGCCAATCCAGGCTCTCAATATAATTCTAAACTAATTCCTTATAGATCTCTCCGTTCTGGCTTTTGGGATAAGCGTCTGGGTCCAACTTACCTGTATAAATATTGGTTTCACC
>NW_015164404.1:26739-28545 GCF_001447785.1 Gekko japonicus | reverse complement strand
AAATGCATACTTTAGGGTGCCTCCTGGCCCCCCCATGAACGTTGGCATCCCACGAAACAGTTCCATCTTGTGGCTGACATGTTAGCAGAATAAATGCTGAAGGCAAAATATGCAGACTCAGGAGGAAAAAGGGGAAAAAATGTTTAAAACTCAAAATCAATTGTGTGTATGTGGAGGAAATCTGGGTTCTTTCCCCCACCCCTCACCTATCTTACCTGAAAAGCCAATCTCCCCATAACTTACCCAGAGTTTTCTTGTTCTACAAATAGCAATGCTTTAACCTCCTGGCTTAGCAAGGGCTTTTACAATGTTTTCCACAATTCTTAAACCAACCAGAATCTGTCATCAGAATGTTGACATTAGGCGTTGTAACACATAATCATTTGAATAATAAAATTTCAACTTCCATTTGGTCAGATTCTTCCCCGAGGAAGGAAAGAGAGAGAGAAAAATCTTTCCTGCAAAGCAGGAGCGTTACCAAGTATTTTATCTAACTTTCAGGACATAAAATTGCAAACTAAACATGAGTACATATACCTTTTGCCCCTCCCCCTTTACAAAGACAGTTTAAATTAAAATTCATTTTATAAATATAGGATACCAGGATAAAACAAACCATACAGGGGGCTAAATGGATGCCCCTCCCCTTTGCTCTGCTTTGTATGCAGGAAAAGAACAATGTGAACATTGTTACATTTAAATGCTTCTGCTCATTCAACTCTGAGTTATCAGTACTGCTAGAGCACCAAAGGCCAACACATGGTGATGTTTCCAAAATCTGGGTGCCAGCCTCCCGACAGGATACATTCCTTTTCTTTGCTCAAACAACTGTTACACAGCTTTACAGACAAAATAATTAACTCTACTTAAGTCAGATGGAATATAGACATAAAAACAAACAAACTCTTAACTTTCACCAACTTTATGAATTATTTTTTTTCCTTTTAAAGAGGCTTATACTGTTGAATAAAACATTCAGAAGATAAAATTGACTTTAAAAGTTCTAAAACCCAGCAGCCTGGACTTGCAAACCAACCCTCACTGGCATATATATCTTTACAGCAGAATCTGTTACAGTTTTATACATTTGAGTAAAATTTCCCTTTTTGATGGTATTTACACCATATTATTCATAATGTGTCTACACCACATATCAGCATTGAAAACCTTAACATAGTCATTACAACACAGCTCCCATTCTGTATCAGTTCCCTAAATTAATAGATACGTACACTTATGCAAAGGCCCACAGCTTTTCCAGCTTTTTCTTAATGATAATATAAAACCATAAACCAGGAAAAACCCACAGTCAACTTCGTCCCATGTTCCACAGAGCCTCATTTCAATCTTTATCTGCACATATCTTTTAGGCATTAAACAGATACCCAAGACATAAAAACCAAATTCCCTAATGACAATACCCATAAAAACACAATATCCAATACAGATTCAAAAATACAGTCTCAAATACGGCTCAAGCCAAACACAGTCTCATGTGCTCAGACAAACGGAGCAACAATGAGGAGGCACAGTTCCCACAACAGACTGAGACAGATACAGGCTAATGCAGGTACAGGTGCTGTTAGCAAACTGAAAATGACAAACTGAAGCACCAGTTTACTGATGACTATGAGGAGGCATAGTTCCCAAACCAGACTGAGACAGACACAGACTAATGCAGGTACAGGTGCTGTTAGCAAACTGAAAATTTAACAAAAACTTGGGTTCCTAAACTTCCAGACTTTTCTGGGGCAGACACCAATGGCTAGAGCAGGGGTCTGCCCAGACTGTAAGGTCAGCCCCTGA
>NW_015164404.1:24211-24383 GCF_001447785.1 Gekko japonicus | reverse complement strand
TCTGTGTTAGAAGCTGACAGCTGAGGTCGTTCAGTGAGAAATGAGAACGAGAGCTGAAAGCTGAATGTATAGGAAAAAGTAAATTAAAATTTAAGTGAAGACAAGTTATGGGAAAGTCTGTGTGTCATAACAAACTGGAGTGAAACAGTACACGTATATGGCATTGAGATAA
>NW_015164404.1:14581-24191 GCF_001447785.1 Gekko japonicus | reverse complement strand
ATATGAAGTCTTTTGCCAGCTCATCAGGGAACCCAAGGCCCTTACAAGCAGACTCGATAGCTCCTGGATAGCTGAAAGCAGCTTGGTGCGCACCTGAAGCATCGACTCGTCTCACATGGCAGGTGTCCCCTGATCGTGGCAAATCTCGGTGGGACCTCCAAATTTGTAGGACAGAAACTCCGTCAAGGGTCGTGCTCCCCCAGCCCAATTTGAGAAAGCACACGGCAGTCTTGTAGAGGAGAATCAGAACTTGTACTTTATTGATCAACAAAGGAGGGAGGTGCAGATCCAATAAGGTTTTGGACCCCACAGCTCTCCCTAAGGTTACAATGGGAAACATAGGGTTTTATACCCCCTATGACAGTTAGAAATAAATCACAATTATTGGTTCCATCAAACTTTGTCACATATCCGTCACACCATTCTGATTGGGAATCCAACCTGGGGGTTGGATTTTCTCAGGCAAAAATATACCTTCTTCAGTTGAACAATAGGCTTTCTTCTTCCTAGCTATGAAATTCTAAAAAGTATCTAATTGTAACAAATATTAGTACATCATGCAGTGTTCTCCATCTAACACAAGCAAACTGACATCAAGAGCATGTGCAGTTACAATTAACAGAACAAGCAAGGTCACTGTGGTGTGATTGCTTGTCAGCATTTGGTATTTTACCCAGAATGCCTTTAAGCAATGAACCAAAGTGAATATCTGAATATATGTTCATGATTGATTTCAGTCTTAGTGATTAGAATCATCAAAGGTACTTAACATATGCACCATGGAAGTGCTAAGTGCACCCACCAAGTCAAACCTGTTAGTCAGTGGCAGAGTATAAAGTGGTTCATAAACGATGTGTACAACAACAGGGAGACTCACCTGAGGCGGCGGGGCAGGGCAGTAGATCTTCTTGGGTAGCCGTGGCTCCACTAAGTCCCAGACTCCCAGCTGGTACTTCCGACTGGCGGGCACAGCAAGAGAGCTGGCTGGAACTAGAGCCTCCCTTTATAGGGCCTGCGGGCAGGTGGAGAGCCTCCAAAGCAGCTGACCAGCAGCCAGTGAGCCAGCCGCCAGGCAAGTTGATGAGCTTTGCACTAGGATGAAAATTCCTCCGCTGAGGTCTGGAACTCCCGGGGACAGTGTGGCCACTTTGCCAGCTGTGCGGGAAGGCAGCGCTGGCCCTTAGTGCCAGCTGTGTGTGTGCGTGTGTGGGGGTGAATGGCATGGTCCGGGAAAATCATCCCGTGTGTGCTCAAAGCTGCTTGCCTTGGATATAAAATATGAGTAGGGCCGTCACCCCCTTGAATGCTTCGTAGAGCATCAATCGTATCCCGTCTAGCAGTGGCCACCTCAGATGAGGGATTCTTTTTTCTTGCATGCCTACAGGTGGGAATACCTATTTTGATGTCTGTTAAGTCGTGGGCTTCACAAAGAGTCGGAGAGTGATTCAGCAAGAATGCGGCTTTTATTCTTCAGCTTTGTTACTTCTCCAACACGGTACAACAATCGCCAGCCAGAACCCATCGAAGTTCATACACTGGCTGCTCTGTATTTAAACATTCCCCGCTAATATAGCCACACCCACTGTACAAATAACAACCTATCAAGTTGAACAGATAAAGGCCAATCACAAGCGATCCCGCTCTGCAAGGTGATTGGATGACACATCCTGGGCTAGTGCTCCTATTGGTTACATTAGGATCCTAGCCCAGGCTGAAGCTTAACATGAGATGGCAATGGGATGGTTCACATACATAGGCATTCAATGTTAGTTATTGAATACACTACAATGTCATCCTCTTAATACCCTGCACACACCACCTAGAAGGGTTATTGTCAGCTAGCTGCCATGTTCTGCTTGTTCCCTTCTCTGCTCCTGGCGCTACGGCGCATGCCTGCTCACTGCTCTGCCACTTGCCGTAAACAGCGATAGGGAGACCGTGAAAACCAGTGCTGCCAGACTGTGTTATCTGTCTGACCTTGTGACGGAGGGAGGGCTTGCGTTCCACCGCTGGTGTGAATCATTCGGCTCTCATGAGGCACTGAGCCTCTTCTCCTGCTTATTACGTATCCTTCCGCTGGGAGAATTCCCACGCGCGCGCTCGAGTTTCATTTGCTTAGCCATTTGCCTCATCCTGCTATATGCAGGGATGTTTCCGCCCCATGGTCATTCCTATCAATATTCTTGTGGACATGGTAACAGACTGTTACCATGTCCACAAGAATATCTAATAAAGCATAACGCTTCCCTGGAAACGTGTGTGGAGATTTACTTGCTGTTGAACCTGACAGTTATGTGTATTTTTCTGCATAATCCCTGCACTATAAATGTTTGTAAATAATACATTCGCCTCCAGCCCTGATGGTAGCTGATACATGCTTTGAATGGACATGTGCATGTGTTAAGAGAGCATGAAGGGTTTCTTTTCCCTGCACTAGAACTGTGCTCTGGTTAATTCATTCCACAATAGAAGTCTCCACATTCAGGGCTGAGTCTTCTGCCTTCATCCCGTGCTGAATATCTCCACAGAGACAACCTAGTGAGAGCACACTAATCTTGTCTTGTTGCAATCCTTACTGACAACCCTATCAGGTAGGAATCTAGAATCACTCTCATACTGCAGAGGGATGAAGGGACGGGGTGGATGCTGAGAGAGAATGGCTGGCTTATGGCTACTAAGTTCATGGCCGAAGCATGAGTTGAACCAGGGACTTCCAGATTCAGAGAGGACTCCTAAATCAATCCCAATTCAGTTATTGGGGCTTACCAGGGGTCATTTCGTAGAAAAAGAGGTGCAGGAGCTCATTAGCATAACTTATTCGCATGTGCCACACCCCCTGACATCACCGGTAGTGTGTCAGAAGGCAACACCCACTGCTTAGGTTCCACTGGACTGTTTTGGATTGCTAGCTATTGGGGGCTGGGGACGTGCAGTTCTGTCCTCACAGAGGAGGGAGAGCTTGTACCTGAATAAAACTTGGTCTTAAAGCTGCCACTGGTCTGTTTTGGACCGGGGGGGGGCCTGGGGGAGCTCTGCAACTTACCTGGCTGCTTCTTGCTCTGACTGAGGGCTGCTGGGAGTAGGGGGTGGGGCTTGTTGCATGTGCCCGCCCTCTGGGCTCTTTACTGCCGGAGCTCTGCTTCTGTGCGCTCCTGCAGGAAATGACCCCTGGGGCTTACTCCCTGGAAAGTGTCTTAAGATTGTGAAACCTTAGTGACTTTTTGAGAGTATGAGTATTTGAGGAAGCATATTGAGACTGTGTAACTTGATTGAAGTAATTCAGTTGCTTTCTAGGTGCCGCTTCATAGTGAGTTGAGGATTGCAAAAAAAAAAAAAAAGTCTAGAAAAAAGTTTTGAGTCCAGTGACGCCTTTAAGAAGTGTGGCTGTGCACGAAAGCTTATACCCAGAATGAAACTTTGTTGGTCTTAAAGATGCCACAGGGCTCAAACTCTCTTTTGTTGCTTCAGACCAACACGGCCACCCACCGGAATCAAACTTTGTTTAATTTTGGTGCAGATAAGAGGTACTTCTTTTGCAAAGGGATGTTAAAGACCAAGGGGAAAAGGGAAAGCAAATTGTTTACAACGTGACGAGGGAAGGCAGTTTAAACGGAGCACCTTGTTGGCAGCTGAATTGGATTAGAGATTCTGTTTTGGATGAACAAATATTTTTGTTCTATTTGGCAAAGACAAATGCACACCCCTAATGTGGGACCCAGAGAAGACCCCCTTCCAGGGCTGCCCAACCTGGGGGGTGGGGAACGTGCAGAGGAGGGAGAGCTTCTACCTGAATAAAACTTGGTCTTAAAGGTGCCACTGGACTCTTTTGGGCCGGGGGGCTCTGCAACTTACCTGGCTGCTTCTTGCTCTGACTGAGGGCTGCTGGGAGCAGGGGGTGGGGCTTGTTGCATGTGCCCGCCCTCTGGGCTCTTTACTGCCAGAGCTCTGCTCCTGTGCGCTTCTGCAGGGAATGACCCCTGCTTTCCGCTATGCTGCAGAGTGCAGGGGGTTGGACTAGATGACCTGCAAGGTCCCTTCCAATTCTAACATTCTATTATTCGATGAACTGAAGTTACACAAACTGCTGACACAGCTTGGATTTACAATTCAGGAGGAGATGAGAGATCTCCAACGTGAGCAGCAAGTACTTAAAAGAGAAATTAATGCATTTTGCTGACATTTTCAGGCAGAATAATCTTAAATTCTGTGGGATATAGGAAAAGGCTGAAAATTCTACACTCTTTCTTGTCTGAAGAAGAAAAGATTGGATTTATACCCACCCTTCACTCAGAGTCTCAGAGCGGCTTACAAACTCCTTTCCCTTCCCCTCCCCACAACAGACACCCTGTGAGCAATGTCCCCTCTAAGCTGAGTTAGTGTGAGATAGCTCACAGTTTTCTAGCCTCCGGCTCACAGATTTTTGTCTTAGCCCAGGAAGGAGGGCTCCAGAGCAAACTAATTCATGCAATAGCCAAATCGCTCGCTCACAGCTTTAATGCCAGTAGCTCACGAAGTAGAATTTTTGCTCACAAGACTCCACAGCTTAGAGGGAGCATTGCCTGTGAGGTAGGTGGGGCTGAGAGAGATCTAACAGAAACTGTTCTTTCAAGAACAGCTCTGACAGAACTATGGCTTGCCCAAGGTCCTCCAGCAGCTGCATGTGGAGGAGTAGGGAATCAGACCCGGTTCTCCCAGATTAAAGTCTGTGTACTTAACCACTTCACCAAACTGCGCAGTTAATCTCTGTGTTAGAGCTAGATAAAGCTATGCCTCCTTTTATTGAGAAAGCTTACAGGCTCGGTTCCACAAGTAACCCGAAGCTCAAATTACCTAGATATTATAGCCTCCTTTTCAAATTACCACATGAAGACTAAAAATTCTGCAAACTGCTCGATCTAAAGTTTTTAAAATTATTCCAAGGTAAGCAAATATTGGTGATGCAAGATTTTTCTGCACAGACATTATCCAGGAGATCTAAAACCCATCTCTGACAAACTTCAGGAGGCTAATATCTGATACGCTTGGGCTAGATCATGTACTCTCCATGTTTTCCATCAAGGGAAACCTCTTTCTGCCAAAGATCTCGACGATGGTTTCAAAATGCTGAAGAGGTACTGGGTTTGGACACCTCAGCTGAGCTTTTGAAGAAAACACCGAAAAGGAAGCCCATGTCTCCAGTTTGGTGCAGTGGTTAAGTGCGCGGACTCTAATCTGGGAGAACTGGGTTTGATTCCCCACTCCTTCGCATGCAGCTGCTGGATGACCTTGGGCAAGCCATAGTTCTGTCAGAGCTGATCTCTCAAGGACAGTTCTGAAAAGAGCTCTCTCAGCCCCACCTACCTCACAGGGTGTGTGTTGTGAGGAGGGGAAGGGAAAGGAGTTTGTAAGCCGCTCTGGGACTCTGGGTGAAGGGCAGGGTGTAAATCCAATCTCCTTCTCTTTTTCTTCTTCTCTTTCTCCATCTCCACACAAAGGAAGCAAGATTCCTATTAAGCACTCAACTTAAAGACTTTAACTCTACACTGGTCAGGCATTGTAAGATCACTGAAGATAACATGGATTCTTTTAATTTTATTTTTTCCCCTTCGCATTTCACAGATTCCTCGCTGCACTGAGTGGGGTTTTTTTAGATATAAGGGGATGACTCTTCTCTTGTTGCCCTGTTACTGTTGAGAGTACCTAAGAATAGGACGGAGGTTATTAACCCTATTTTCTTGACCATGAGTCAATACCATGGTGTACTATTGTTGTTAGTAGGGCTGATATTTGGGTTATTGGGTACATTGTTCAATAGATATCAAGAAGGGTAATCTTTATTGTCAGAGGGGGACTATAGAGCAAGTTGCCAGCTTTGACAATGTGTTCTAGTCCCTTCATTTACGACCGGGATTCCCCCGCACGAGACCTTATAATATATATCTGAACTGAATATATATTTAGTTTATATATATCTGAATATATATTTAGTTTAATATTGCATTATGACCTTTGTTTGGTTAGTTCTAACACTGTACATAAAAAGATACAGTTCAGATTGTTTGTTAAGGTTTTTTTTTGTTATACAAGTTGATAGATGTTAGAAGAACTAGGCGAAAACTAGTTCAAATAAATGCTTAATTTCAACAGGAAGCAGACTTTTCAAGGTCACTCTGATTATAGAACCTCCCATTAATATCTGTATTAATCCTATGGTAAATCTTTTTGCAATGCATTGTGATGGCTCAAGGAATTAAGCTAATCTTGTTAAACTGTAGGGGTTGAATAATAAAATAAAACTTAAGAGGGTAACCACAAATTTAATTAAGCTTTACCCTGACATATTGTTCCCCCCCCCAGGAAACGCATTTAAAATAATCCTCATTCCAATTTATTAAATCTCAGTGGTTTCATCTGCAATTCCACTCCCCAAGTGACGTCCAAGTCAAAAGGCGTGGCCATTCTTTCTTCTAAACACACTCAGTTTTTGCATACAGGTTCTGAAGTAGATCCAAACGGTTGGTACATTTTTATTAAAGGCTTTCTTGAAGTGGAATTGTTTCCTTTAGCATCCATATATGCATCAAATCAGAATCAGCTTTCTTTTATGGAAGATATCTTAACACATCTCTTTCAAGAAGGGAAAATAATTATAGGAGGGGATTTTAATCAAATCACTGATGATAATTTAGACAGATCACACCAAAAAAGACACTGCATAACCAAACCTACACATCTATATTAGCACTTCTTCTAGAAAAATTACAGTTATGTAACATGGCATTTTTGCCATCCCACTGAAAGGGATATTCATATTTCCCATAAGATTTGAGACCTATACTAGAATTGACTACCTCCCAACTTCTTATTCTTTGGTCGATCAGATAACAGCAGCAAGTATTGGTGTCAAGCTGTGGTCCAATCATAACTGGATTGACTATTACAGATTAAAGAGAAAGGCATACAGACCGAGTTGGAAATTAAATATATCTCTTTTATTGAATTAATTTACAAGCAAGGGAATTGGAAATGAAATTTCAAAGTACTTTTTAGACAATGCTAACAGTGGAAAACCTCGAAAGGTGATTTGGGATGCACTGAAAGCGGTGCTTAGAGGTAAAATTATCTCAATTTTTTTTTAACAAAAAGAAAAGAAATATTCTTAGAGAAGAAACCCTAGCCAAAATTCATGACTTGGAACTTAAGCATAAACAGTGTGGTAGTAATGTTTTTTTTAAAAAAAAATAAAAGATTGATTGCTGAAAGAATTTTTCTGGAATCCCTTGGAACCTCTCAAATTCAATTTGTAAAGCAAACATATTGGCACTTATTACCAAAGTCTCTGAAACTGTTATCCTGGAAAGTTAAAAAAAAATTAACATCAAGAAATATCAATAAGTTGAAGGGACCCCCTTGGCAACATATACCTATTCAAAAGAAATAAGGGACATTTCTGTTAACTTTTACAAACATCTTTATGAAACTAGTAACCCTAGTTCAAACTCAAAATCTATTTATTTAAGCTCCAATACTTTTGATACACAAAAAATCTCAGACAAACATAAATTGATAATGGAACAACAAGTTTCTCCCCAAGAAGTCACTGATACTATCAAATCCTTGCAAAACAAGTGCCTGGGTGGGGATGGATTTATTTATTTATTATATCTATACCCCGCCCATCCTGCGAACAGGCTCAGGGTGGCTAACAGCGGTGGATTCCCTGCAGAATGTTATAAGAAATTCTCTCATCTACTAATGGGTCCTTTTGGCAGAAGTAGGTAATCAAGGTTTACTTCAGGGAATTATACCGCTGTCCTGGTCTGAGGCAAACATAACAGTCAAACCTAAAAAAAGACAAATATTTGACAAATCTTAGCTCTTACAGACCAGTCTCCCTGCTGAATCAGGACATGTAAATTTTTACAACGCTACTAGCTAGGAGACTGAGCCAGTTCATTACTGACGACATCCACATTGACCAATCTGGCTTTTTCAGATAATATTTGTAAAAGTTTTGATATTATCACCTACTGTAAGTGCTCCAATACAAAAGCAGTCATACTCTCTTTAGATATAGCAAAAACATTGATAGAATGGAGATCAGTTTTCTGAAAGCATTATTACATCCCTTAGGTTTTTGGTGATAACTTCTCGAGAGCTCTTAATGCATGATATTCGGTCCTAAGAGTTCAGGTTAGAATCAACAGCACAGGCACTGAAGATTTTCTAATATCCAGAGGTACAAGGCAAGGTTGCCCACTCTCCCTCTTTTATTTTTGTTAGCTATACAATGGCTTGCTTCAGCAATCAGGTCAGACTTCTAAATTAAAGGTGTGAGGGTTAGGGACAGAGAATTCAAGGTCTGTTCACAGATGACCTGACATTTTATATATCAGATATGGAATCCTCTTTATAGGAAATCCACAGCACAATCTCAAAATTCAGCTTGGTTTCAGGTCTCACGATAAATCAAACCAAAACAGAATTATACCCCATAAGTCTGACTTCTTCTTTAACAAAATATATTAAAGATAATTTTCCTTATATGTAGATAAGTTCCTGGCACTATTTAGGTACACAGATTCCCTTAGACTTGAAAGACATCTTAAAAGTTAATCATGTGACAGTACAACAATCGACAATTTTATCTTTTTTTAAAATGGAATACTTTACCCCAATCATGGCTTGATAGAATTCATTTGGTTAAAGTCTTTGTTTTTCCCAAATTTTTATTTTTCTTCAGAACCGTACCAATTTCGATTCCATCCATTTTTTTTAAAACAGTGGCAAAAAACATTCAACGATTTCATATGGAATTATAAAAGACATAGAGTGGGGTTTAGCGTACTTAAAATACAAAATTAGGTGGTTTGAATTATCCAGACATCAAACTGTACTATGAATCCTCACAATTGGCTAATCTAATGATGATTTATCAAATTCTCACCATGTGAATGGCAGTATATTATAGAGCAAATTTACACCTCTCAACTAACTATACAAGAAACCATTTGGACCAAACATTCCTGCAGGCCCGTCCACTTCAGTAGCAATGATTTTTTATTTACTACACTACGAATATGGCCTTCAACAATTGGAGGAGGGCTAACATAACAAGAATTTTAGTCGTTATGAAAAAGGGCCACATTTTTTTTTTGGGTAAACAAAGTTTTATTATTTTCCAGTCATAGGTATTCAACATTTATCCATTAAAACTTTTTTTTTAAAAAAAAGCATACATAGACAATTACTTACCCTATAACCCATACACCTTTCCCCCTCCTGTGGCTTCCCGCAATGCTTTCACCCCCTTCCTCTTACTTATATATATTTCATCAGTTGCTAGTATCATATTTCTAATCACTTTAAAAGATAACAACTTTTTACTTAGTATTGTTCTAAACATAGTAAAAAATTTTTACATCCCAGTTCTTTTCCAGATAGTTCTTAAAGTCCTTCCATTCTTCAAAAAATTCTTCGTCTTCTTTGTTGTTCAATTTCTTAGTAATTTTATCCATTTCTGCCATGAACAGAACTTTATGTATCCAGTCTTCTATTTCTGGTACCTTTTCCAGTTTCCAATATTGTGCATAAAGCATTCTTGCTGTTGTTATTAGGTACCAGAATAAGG
>NW_015164404.1:5573-13466 GCF_001447785.1 Gekko japonicus | reverse complement strand
TATCTGAAGCCTTTATGCATCAAACCTTTAATATCTTGGTCTTCTTGTAGCTTCTGTAGCAATACTTCTAATACCCATATGAACAGTAGCGGTGATAGAGGACATCCTTGCCTTGTTCCTTTTTGTACTTTGAAGTGATCTGTAAGCTCTTTATTAACACATTATTGATAAATAGGATTTAGAACAAATGCTGTCTGTGAACTTACCTTGGCATCAGTATTTTCAGTTGAAACAACTAATAGAATCCCCTACAGTTAAAGAGAATCTTAAGAGCGAACTCACAGACGTTGAACAATTACTTTAAAATGGCACAGGAAAATATAAAGGCCTTATATTGAATTTATATAATATTGTATTATGTATAGAGTTTTCAGATTTGCTTGGTTACCAAAAACGTTGGTGGTTAGACTGCAAATTTGACGTTACAGACTTTCACTGGCAACAGATTTGGAGATCTTATTCCCTCATGACTTCTGCAATAAACATCAAGAAGCAATCCTTTAAGCTGCTCGCCAGATGGTATCTGACATCTTTGAAGATCCACCACATGTGCCCTTCGAGTCGACCGTTTTGTTGGAAACAATGTGGCAAGACTGCAATTTATATTCATTGCTGGTGGGATTGTGAGTATGTGTATAGATTCTGGCTACAGATTACAGAGCAGATTCGATGAACCACCAGGCATTTGCTTCCGTTGCATCCAGAGCTAATTTGACTAAACCTATGGGAGGAATGCAGTGTGCCTTCATCAACAAGAACACTAATCGAGCTTTTGTTAGCAGCAGCAAAAGCATCTATTGCCATGAACTGGAAAGATAAATCTCCTCCATCTATTACAATGTGGTTCAATAAAGTATGGAGCGATTACGTTTTGGAGAAGATATCATATTGTAATACTCAAGGTGCCTCTGGACACTATCGGTCTAATTTCATAGAGACTTGTTTCCAATGCTGAACTATATGGTAACGGATGACATAGTGATTAACAGCTCATACCCAAAAGATGTGTTACTTTTCGAGGTTGCTGCTCAAAACATGTGTATATACTAGGTAAAATGGTTAGTTGAGACAGTTAAGTTTCTTATTTTGGTTTAGATGGTTAGCGTGATACTCATGACTTTATTGTATGTGCTTGAATAAAAATAGTTTATTTTTAAAAAGGCCCTCCTTTGTGTAACTACTTTTTGAGCCTTTTTGAACCTCCAACACCTGGGCATCCGAAGAAGACCCTCATCAGAACTAGCTATAGGCATGTTTCACCCTTTTATGATCACCCTTATTGTTTATTTTCACCCTAGAAACATTAAATAATGTTGTAAGGGAAGATAAGCGAATTAAAGGACTTAAGGTGAAGAGGGAAGAATTCAAACCGCAAGCTTTCGCAGACGACTTTGTTTTTATTTTGGAAGAGCCATTAACAACGATTGGAAAACTTCTGAATAGGTTACAAGAATTTGGCAAGGTAGCTGGTATGAAAATTAACTTTAATAAAACAAAAATAATTACAAAAAACTGCTCTGAACTAGTGATACAAGATCTACAGAAAATTTCAACTACTAAAGTGACGAAAAGAGTAAAACATTTAGGAATAACATTGAGAAACAGAACTAGCTCCATATTTGAAGATAATTATAAGAAATTATTTATTGACATTAAGAGAGATCTTGAGAAATGGAAAACCCTCCAACTTTTCTTTATAGGTATAGCAGTGATTAAAATGAATGTACTACCAAGATTCTTATTCCTTTTTCAAAACATTCCAATTTTGAGGAACCAACAATATTTTAATGATATAGATAAAATAGTACAACAATTTATTTGGCAAAATAAAAGACCTAGGATTAAAAGGAAAATTTTACAAGATAAGAAAGAGGGGGTTTTGCGCTATCTAACTGGTTTTTATATTACAAGGCAGCAGCCGTGATTTGGATTAGAGATTGTGTACCTTAAGAAGATATAAGGCTGCTAAAATAGAAGGCCATGATCTACTAATGAGGTGGCATACTTTCTTGTGGTATAATAAGCATGATACACATAAATACTTTAATCAGCATTTCCTTAGGAGGCCTTTGATAAAAATATGGCAAGAGGTTAAGAATCAATATTATATCAAGATACCAAAGTGGGTATCCCCTTTAGAGGCTTTTATTAGACCTAAATTATATATGAAATATCCTTTATGGAGATATGAAAATTTGTTGGACAGTCAGACTATGTTAAAATCAAATGAAGAGTTACGAGATTGTAATACAAACCTGATGTGGTGGGAGAGATTGCAAATGGAAACAAGATGCAAAAAGGACAAAAATATGGGTTTCTACGAAGAACAAATAGCTTTAGATAAAACCTGGCTGACTACTGAAGAGAAGTTAATGAAAAAAGTATATGCTTTATTTTTAGAAACACTGAGGCAAGATGAGATAGTGAAAGTAACAATGGTGATATGGGCACAAAATATAGGGAATAATATAGACTTAGGCCAATGGGGAAGAGTCTGGAAAATTAATATAAAAATTACTAGAGCAATAGCCTATAAAGAAAACCTATATAAAATGTTTCATAGGTGGCATTTATCTCCGGATAAGTTAGCAAAGTGCTATCCAAACATGCCCAATCATTGCTGGAAATGTAAACAAAACTCAGGAACGTATTTTCATATGTGGTGGATGTGTACTAAAGCAAAAAAATATTGGCTGACACTTCAAAATGTTATACAGGAAATAGTAGATGTACAAATACCGTTTAAACCAGAAATATTTTTATTGAATGTAATCCCAGTGAGATATAAAAAGTTAGATCTATATATGATAATTCACATCCTAACAATGGCTAGAATTATATTTGCCAAATATTGGAAAACTGAAGAAACACCACCAAAAGTTGTTAGAGACAGCAGAGATGGACAAACTTACAATGATGTTACAAGGAAAGAATCAGGAAGTGTTTGAAAGAACTTGGTTTAGATTATATAAATGGGTGAAAAATTTGACTAAGAAAACTCAATGATTAATTTCATGAATTTGTTGTGTGGTGGACTCTTTTGATTAAGATATGTAATGGAATCGACCGACTGTATCGAAATCTTAATTAAAAAATTTGAGGGGGGGGGGAAAGAACCAGCTATAGGCATGTTTCACCTTCATCTGGATTCTCTGAAGAACATGAAAATTGGATGTGTGACTCAAGCTTCTGACACACACCGAGCATTTATGTGGTTCCTCCCTTGTGTGGACTCCTCCAGGCTAAAGGAGACAGGAGATGATCTTGCATTTCTTTCAGCCAGCAGAGCCCATCCTTGCTTTCTTCCCTGTGAGATCTATTTGAGAGCTTTAAACATATCTAAAGCTCCTTCCACAGTCCAAGCATTTTTAAACATTTCTTCCTGGTTAGGGTAAGATTTCTGTGTAGATTCAAGTTTTCTACAAGAGTTTACATAGTGCCAGTGCTTCATATGGTCTGTTGTAGTCTTTTAGGTGTGAAATAGGAGAAAAGCTCCTTTCATAGGCTAAGCAGTTACATCATTTCAACTTGTGTGAGTTCTTAGATACTGTAGAAGATTTCCATGCTGAGTGAAACTCCACACTCTGAGTGAGAACCGTCTGTGTGGGTTTTCTCTGACGACGCTGAAGACTGCTACAGTTACTCAATGTCGTTCCACACTCAGAGCACTCAATATGTTTTTTTCAGGTGGGTTCTTATGTCCTGTTAAAGATGGCAACTCAAATGGAATCCCTTTCCACACTCTGAGCATTCAAAAGATTTCTCCACTGTGTGGGTTGTCAGATGCTGTTGAAGAGTGTCAAACAAACTGAACCACACTCCTGAGCAATCAAAATTTTCTCCCCTGTGTGAGTTCTCTGATGCTGTTGAAGATGGCTACTCAACCTGAACTGCCTTCCACATTCTGACCATTCAAGATTTCTCCTCTCTGTGGGTTCTCTGGTACAGCTGAAGAGTACCGTTCTGACTGAATCGCTTTTCACACACTGAGCGTACAAAGGGTTTCTCCACTGTGTAGATTCTATGGTGCAGTTCAGAAGTGTCACTCTGACTGAATCTCTTCCCACACACTAAGCATTAAAAATGTTTCTCCCTTATGTGGGTTCTTTGGTGCCAGTGAAGACCCTGACTCTGAGTGAATTTTTTTCCACACTGAGCATTAAAAAAGTTTCTCCCCTGTGTGGGCTCTTCGGTGCAGTTAAAGAGTGTCACTCCTACAAGTGTTTTCTACATTCTATGCCTTCAAACCATTTCTCCCCTGTGTGACTTCTCTGATGCTGTTGAAGTGTCTTTCTTTCACTGACTCTCTTTCCAAACTCTGAGCATTCAAAAGGTTTCTCCCATGTGAGTTCTCTGGTGCTGTTTAAGAGTGCCACTATGACTGAATCTCTTTCCACACATTGAACACTCAAAAGGTTTCCCCCCTGTGTGGATTCTCTGATGCTTTTGAAGAGACCCTCTCTCACTGAATCTCTTTCCACACACTGAGCATTCAAAAGGTTTCTCCCCTGTATGGGTTCTCTGATGCCCTTGAAGAGTGCCACTCCGACTGAATCTCTTTCCACACTCTGAGCATTCAAAAGGTTTCTCTGCTGTGTGAGTTGTCAGATGATTTCGAAGAGTGTCACTCTGACTGAATCTCTTTCCACACTCTGAGCATTCAAAAGGTTTCTCTCCTGTGTGGGTTCTCTGATGCTGTTGAAGATTGTTACTCTGACTGAATCTCTTTCCACACTCTGAGCATTCAAAAGGTTTCTCCCCTGTGTGAGTTCTCTGATGCTGTTGAAGATTGTTGCTCTGACTGAATCTCTTTCCACATTCTGAGCATTCAAAAGGTTTCTCCCCTGTGTGAGTTCTTTGGTGCCGCAGAAGATTGCTGCTCCAAGTGAATTTCTTTCCACACTCTGAGCATTCAAAAAGTTTCTCCCCTGTGTGGGTTCTTTGGTGCAATTGAAGAGTGCCATCCCGACTGAATCTCTTTCCACACTCTGAGCATTCAAAAGGTTTCTCCCCTGTGTGACTTCTCTGATGCTGTTGAAGTGTCTGCCTTTCACTGAATCTCTTTCCACATTCTGAGCATTCAAAAGGTTTTTCAACTGTGTGGGTTCTCTGATGCTGTTGAAGATTGTTACTCTGACTGAATCTCTTTCCACATTCTGAGCATTCAAAAGGTTTCTCCCCTGTGTGGGTTCTTCGGTGCCGCAGAAGATTACGGCTCCAAGTTAATTTCATTCCACACTCTGAGCATTCAAAAGGTTTCTCCCCTGTGTGGGTTCTTCGGTGCAGCTGAAGAGTGCCACTTCGACTGAATCTCCTTCCACACTCTGAGCATTCAAAAGGATTCTCCCCTCTGTGTATTTTTTGGTGCACAAGGAGCTGTGATCTATTTCTGACGTACTTTCCACAATGAGTGGATTTACTTGCCTTCATTATCCTGTCCTTTGGAAAATGTGTATTACGTTTTCTTCCATCTTGCTTCTCAAACCTATGTCCGCCTTTCTTTCTCTTAGGTCTGCCTCGATTCCTGATATTTTCTTTCAAAGCTTCATTTTTAACTCTATCTGGTATTTGCTGATGAAGTTCCTCACCCTCCTCATTCCTCTGATCATCCTCTGCTTAAATAAATAGAGAGATCCTGTTAGTACCTGAGAGGGCTGGTAAGGTCCAAAGGCATCTATGTAACTGAAGTAGGAAAGGATTGACAGCCCTTTGGCCTCGTCAAGCTTGGCTGATCTTAACCACCCCTCCACCTTTCCCCAGAATATCTAGTATTTAAGGATAACGTACCCCCTCAAGAGCTACAGCTGAGCTCTTGCCCAGAAGGAGTTTCTGAGCCTCCAGAAGGCGTCTCTCCCTCCTTACCCAGCAGGCTGTATGATTGTACCTAACCAAATATTGCTGAGAAACTAATCAGAAATCCCCCAAGGATATTCATTGCCTGTTCCCTTGACATAACCATGAAGGATACTCACTCTCAGCCAGCTTATTTGGGAAGGAAATATGCTCTTGGGATCCTCTTGAACTCTCCAGCCTTTCTTTGGATGCAAGGACATCGTCTGTCTCCACTGTAGTCTCTCCTATATTTCTCCCTTCATTCCCAGAGAAAGTGAGAGAAAAAGACAGACAGAGACATTTATTTATCATATGGCAGGGTGTAGTGTAGCCAGGAGATCCTAACATTGTCTAGCAGTCAAAAGTTCCATCTCTTTGGAGTTTTGCACCACTAGGTGCTGAACTAGACTTGTGTTTCAGGCAAGTGGCAGTTCAAAGGGTGGTTATGTGATTGCCTGCTTCTGCGTCATGGTCCTGGCGTTCCTTGGAAGTCGCCCTTCCAAATACCAGCCAGAGTCGACCCTGCTCAGCTTCTGAGACCTGACAAGATTGGGCTAAGTTGGGTTGTCCAGGTCAGGGAAAAGAGAAAATGATCATTCTTATATTGGGAAGGGAAGAAATTCAAGAGGAAAAATACTTCTGGAAGGATGGAACCATGGTCAGCATCAAAGGCCAGAATCCCAACCAGTACAAAAGGAATGAGGCGAAGCTCCCCAGCTCCCCCAAGGGTTAAGGTGGTGATTAACCCAGTATGACTGGCGGGTGTTTGTGATTTGACTCTCCCTGCAGCTAACATTCTTATCTTTTCCAAGGCCAGAGTATAGAGTGAGGTAACTGGCTAATTGTGAGAACCTGTATCCAGTTGTGTAACCAGAAGAGAGAGGGGATCACGAGGAGGCTGAAAGCTACTGGAAAATTCCATCAAGGAGAACCCTTGATTGGGTTATTAGGAACACCTGACCCTTGAGAGGTAGAAAGGATAAGACTCATGCCGACCAGAAGGAAGCCACGCTCACTTCATGCCCATGCCATGCTAGTACGCCTTGATATTTTCTTGCTCCATCGTGATTAAAAGTTTTATGTACAATAACTCGGGCTACAGCTGGAATACTTATGCTGCAACAAGAGATGCCATCTAATACCAAGTATTTCATTTATTAGAAAGAACAGTTAGCTCTTCTTGTTTTTCTGTTGCTGAGCTGCAGAAACCATGCTCTGTAAAGGTAAAGGTTCCCTTCCTCAAAAACCAGTCGAGTCCGACTCTAGGGTTGCGGTGCTCACCTCCGTTTCAAAGCCGAAGAGCCAGCGCTGTCCGAAGACGTTTCCGTGGTCATGTGGCCGGCATGACTAAACACCAAGGTGCACGGAACGCTGTTACCTTCCCACCAAAGTGTTCTTGCAATTTCTTGCTTTCGAACTGCTAGGTTGGCAGGAGCTGGAACTAGAGACGGGAGCTCACTCCGTCACGTGGCAACCCGGGTCTTGAACTACTGAACTACTGACCTTACACAGTCTGCAGTTCAGCGTCTTAACCACTTGAGCCACCGCAGCTCCCATGCTCTGTAGTGATGTCTTATTTTTAAATACCATTGAAGGGGAAGGGTGTGTTGTAAAGATTGGCAACAGAGATATGAGGATCTGCCCCCTCCCAGAGTCTTTCTGATGGCCTCCCATCCCCTTTGTCTCAGGCCAGGACACCTTCTCTGACTTGGGTGATGGCCACAACACTGGCCTCAGTGGCCCCTGGGAAAGTACACACACATGAGCCTATGAACCTGCCTGATTTGGAATCAGACCCTTGGTCCACTGAAGTCCGTACTGTCTACTCAGTCTGGTGATGGCTCTCGAGGGTCTCAGGCAGAGGTCTTTCACATCACCTCCTACCTGATCCTTTTAACTGGAGATGCTGGGGATTGAACCTGGGACCTTCTGCATGCCAAGAAGATGCTCTGCCAGTGAGCCACAGCCCCTCCCCAAGTACCGGGACAGGTTTCAAAATGGTGTATTGCTAGTCAATATTTTGATACATGCGTCATCACAAGGACAGCAATTCGCACCTTG
>NW_015164404.1:735-5492 GCF_001447785.1 Gekko japonicus | reverse complement strand
CCCCCACTCTCTCTCTCTCTCTCTCTGTTTCATTCTCCTTCCTTCCTCTCTCTCTCTTCCTTTCTTTCCCCAGCTCTCTTTCCCCACCCACCCACTCACCCACCCTACCTGTCTAGGGGCCCGTTGTCTCCGCCCACAACGGGCTTTGCTCCGTAGTGTCTCTGTGTGTGTATATATATATACATACATACACATACACACACACACACATATACACACACACACACACATACACACACACACACACACACATATATGGGGTCTGCTTTACATGTGTGCACTCTCCTCGTGAACCAACTAACTGGGTGCTGCTCTGGTGCAAAGAATAATGATCAAGGGGGACCCAGTCTTCAGTTCTAGACAGGATCATTTCCAGATCAAAGACAGAGTGGATGATTGTAATACCATTGAAGGAGAAGGGTGTGTTGTAAAGGTTGGCAACAGAGATATGAGGATCTGGCCCCTTCCAGAGTCTTTCTGATGGCCTCCCATCCCCTTTGTCTCAGGCCAGGACACCTTCTCTGACTTGGGTGATGGCCACAACACTGGCCTCAGTTGCCCCTGGGAAAGTACACACACATGAGCCTATGAAGCTGCCTGATTTGGAATCAGACCTTGGTCCACTGAAGTCCGTACTGTCTACTCAGTCTGGCGACGGCTCTCAACAGTCTCAGGCAGAGGTCTTCCACATCACCTCCTACCTGATCCTTTTGACTGGAGATGCTGGGGATTGAACCAGGGACCTTCTGCATGCCAAGAAGATGCTCTGACAGTGAGCCACAGCCCCTCCCCAAGTAGCACGACAGGCCTCACAATGGTGTATTGCTAGTCAGTATTTTGATACATGTGTCATCACAAGGACAGCAATTCGCACCTTGGGCACCTAATGAAAGATCCTTACCCAGAAAGGCCACATTCCCGTAGTTCTCCAGCATGACTTCCCTGTACAGAGCTCTTTGTCCCAGATCCAGCAGGGCCCATTCTGCCTCGGTGAAATGGACGGACACCTCCTCCAAGGAAATTGGACACTGAAAGAAAAAGCAGATCCCCTCATCAGAGATCACGCCAGGCAGGCAGAGATGGCACACCGAAAGGGAGTAGTCTGGGAAGGTGCAGGATGCCTGGCTTGGTGTGGGTAAAGGGAACGGCGTTCAGAGGATCTCTATCCCGGATACCTTGCAGAAACTGCAGGAGCAGAAGCCCCCCTGAGAAAGGAGGAGGGACCCAGGCTGTCCCCTGCTCATCACTCCTACCTGGATTTGAGGTGCAGCAGCCGTTTCCACACCTCTGAAAAGACGATGGCTCAACAGCACCTCTTCACGACCTGTGACTGAGACAAAGGAGGAAGGAAGGGTGCTTGCATGTTTCTTCCTGGCTGGTTGTGATCCCTTGCCCTGTGTACACTCCTTGCAAGAGACAGACCAATAGTTTACTAAATGAAATATATACCTGTTAGGATGACAGAGACAGAAAAGTTGCTCACACAGTTCATGAGAAATTGTTATTAAGGTGGAACAGGCATTACAAATATTGGTAAAATTGAAAATAACCTCCATGTATCTGTTTGTACGTTAGTATGTATGTATATGTCATGATTGTTTGTGTGTGTTATGTGGAAAATGTAATAAAACCCTGCCCCTTTGGGGGCAGTTTAAAAAAAGGAAAAAAGAAAAGAAAGAGAAAGCAGATTTCCTACTCAGAGATGACGCCAGGCAGAGATGGCACACTGGAAGGGACTAGTCTGGTAAAGTAAAAGATGCCTGGCTTGATGTGGGTAAAGGGAACGACGTTCAGAGGATCTCTCGCCCAGACACCTGGTAGAAACTGCAGGAGCAATCACTCCTACCTGGACTGGAGGTGCAGCAGCCGTTTCCACACCTCTGAAAAGACGATGGCTCAACAGCACCTCTCCATGACCTGTTACTGAGACAAAGGAGGAAGGGAGGTTGCTTGCATATTTCTTCCTGGCTTCACACACACCTCTTCTCAGGGTTGTGATCCCTTGCCCTGTGTACACTCAACAAATGTTATAACACTTTTTATCAAATCCTGGGAGAGGCAGAAGAGAAGCACCAGGTACCTATGAGCCTCAGGGATTATAAATGCTGCCAACATGTTTCAGGCTTCTGTCCTGTGAGGCCTGTGTCTGGCCCGGGGGGAGGGAAAGAAGAGTGTAGAAATGACGTCGCATGACATGTCGCTGTCACATTTGGCCCAGACATGACTTGAGCACATCTGAAGACTTGAGGGTAACATGAATGAGTTTTCAGAGGGTCTCTTGGCATGATCACTTCAGAACCAGGTTTTCAGCCAGATGCAATATCAGCCTGACACCACCAACGCTTCCTCTCAGCTGTGCTGTCTTGTGAGCAAAGATTCTACTTTGTGAGCTGCTGGCATTCAAGTTGCGAGCGAGCGATTTGGCTCCTGCATCAAGTCGTTCGCTCTGGAGCCACCCTTCCTGAGCCGAGGCAAAAAAGGTGTGAGCCGGAGGCTGAAAAACTCTGAGCTAGCTCACACTAACTCAGCTTAGAGGGAACACTGGACACCACATCTACCCCAAGCCCCTCCCCAAAGCTCCTGGGGGTGCCCGGCCACAGCCCGCCATCCCAACTCCAGCATCCTATTTCCCTCAACAGCCCGCCAGATGCCGCTATAAAGATGAGCACAGAAGTCAAATCTTTCCATTATTATTGAGCCCTTGAACCTGGTTTCCAGAGCTCTGCTGCCCCAGAAGGTGGAGGCTCCCTTTGTTCACCAGGCTGAATAGCTCTGCTGAGGTTTGTCTACCTTTTCTCTTCGGAGCCACTTTGAGGACCTCTTATGGAAGGAAGGTGAGATATCAATATCAAAGTTAACGGGAGCAAAGGCCCTCCATTAAGTTATCTACTGTCCTTTTTAGAGGCATCACAGTTAGTGGACACTGAGTGCCGCAAACTACCCATCAAGTTCGCAGCATGACCCGGGCACATCCAGACACGACGAGTCCTTACCATGGGGGAGGGCATCTTGGGTATGCTCCACAGCCCGGGCCCTCTGCCCTTCCTCGGAAGGAGCTCCCTCCTCCTCAGGGACCGCAGCTTCTATCTTCACGGATGGTCCCAACACCTGAAACAGCACCGAGGGAGACGGCTAAAAGATGGAATGGAAGAGACCGAGCAAGGGGTCCTGCCCCACTCCCAAACTCTGCACCCTTCGATCAGCAGACCTAGTGAGTCATCTGGAGGGATAAGAAATTCTCTCATAGAAGAGGCTGCTGAAGGAGGCTATTATATCTCCCATTGGGATTATTAACACTTGGACAAATGTCTGGCTAGGAAACTTTAGCATAAGGCCAGATATAGCTGGACATGCCTGGAGGAAACCCCCTCACCTGTTCTGCCCGCCTCTTCTCCTCTGCCTGACTCAGGAGGAAGCCTTCGGCCAAGGCCACCGCCTGGGAACTGCTCTCTGGCCCACATCCTCTCACCCAACACTGCATTTCCTGGGGCAGGAGAGTCAGGAACTGCTCCAGGATCACCAGGTCCACGATCTGTTTCTTGGTGCGCCTCTCCGGCTTCAGCCACTGGTTGCAAAGTCCGTGGAGCTGGCTGCAAACCTCTCGGGGCCCATCGGCCTCATCATAGCAGAACAGCCGAAAGTTTTGGCAAAGTATATCTGGGGTTATGGTGTCCTTAGCCAGGATCTCTGAAACAGCTCCTTCCCAGAATTCCATACCACTCCCAGCTTGGATGGGATGGGGGCCTTTGCTTGCTGTCTTGCCAGTCGCAGGTCCTCCTGGGTCCTCTTCTTCCATCTCCTTCCCCTTCTCTTGGGTCACCTCAGACTGTGAGAAGATGCTTTGATTCACTTGGCTGTGAAGAGAGGCTTCTCCCTGGGGGGACCGAGACAAACAGCAACATGTCAAAATGAAAATAAAAAAGAATGGAGATACACCAGTGAATATCACTAACCTTCATATGCTCAGGAGACGAGAATTGCCCTGCTGGATCAGAATAAAAGTACTTCCGGGGGTTTGTAGAACCATTTAATATTATTTTGCTATATTACGAATCAAGCTATTTTAGATATGCCTCTTTGGTTCTTAGGAAAGTTTGATTTCTCTGTTTTGTTCTTTAAAAACGTTAGAAACAGTCTCTCGTTACATTGGTTCAGTCTGTCCAAGGGGCTAATTCTTGAGGTAAAGTGGAGCCCCAAAAGGACAAGAGGGACTGGTGACCCCTTGACCATCGAATGAATCTCTTCAAGAGGACTGAAGTGTCAGGCCAGAGCTCTGTCCAGGCGCCCAGCTGAGGGGAAGGGGCAGGAATGTATCTGTGGGAAGAAGGAGCAGCTGAGATCAGGAGAGAAAGGCAGGCAGGCTTCGGCTGAGATTTGGCTCAAGAATCTTGAGGCACAGGAACGATCCAGCCTCTGGGCCTCTGTTGTGGGGTAGGGAACCTCCTACTCCGTGGGAATTCCTCGGGCTTCCACCTGTGCTCAGCTCTGCCAGTATACTTTCCATTAGAGCAAATCATAGCAAGACACCAGAAGGCTCCAGGGGTTTCTCCTTCCATGGGGAACCAGCCCTGGGAAACAGGATCCCTTGGAACGTCTTACCACTTGAGGAAGCAGGGCGGATATCACAAGTCTTTTGTCCAGAGAAGAATCACAGTTTCCTCCTGGCCCCTTATCTGAACTCACCCAGACAGAAGGACCGTTTTCCAGAGTCCAGCCTGTTGTGGGAACAAGCCTAAGCCCAGTCCTTGAACAGCTTT
>NW_015164404.1:0-574 GCF_001447785.1 Gekko japonicus | reverse complement strand
TGCTGGGAGCAGGGGGTGTGGCTTGTTGCATGTGCCCGCCCCTTGGGCTCTTTACTGCGGGAGCTCTGCTCCTGTGCGCTCCTGCAGGAAATGACCCCTGGCTTTAGGTGGCTGCTAAGCATCTCACTGGCGCCCTGCTGGAGACAGTTGGTGGGAGAGGGGGAAGCCAGCCAAAATGCTTGAAATTCAGGCCATCTAATCAGCATGAATGATTCATCCCATTTGATCCCATCTGGGGAGTCCTTTCTGAACCTCCAACTACCAAAAAGGTGAGCTTTGTATTCTTCCTGGCAACCCCCTTAGCGGGACCTGAACCCATGCCTGCCATGACTGTGCCCTTGTGTTTCTCCCCGTTGTGTTGCCTGGGGGGCCGGTACCTCTCTCGCCTGGCAAAAGGATGCTGTTCCTCCTACGCAAACCCCAGTGCGGGAGGGAGGATTTGGCATTGTGCTATGACTGCCCCTGCCAAGTGAGCCGTGGAGTGAGGGGGCAGGGGCGACTTTCTCCCTGTGTGCCCGCTTTGGAGAACCCTGCTGTGGGTGGGTATTTTTTTTATTTTCAACACTTTTTTATT
>NW_015164403.1:20944-29268 GCF_001447785.1 Gekko japonicus | reverse complement strand
AGCAGGACCAATCCGTTTCCTGCCGACTCGGGGTCGTCTCTGCTGGATTCCGTCTCTCCTTCATCGGGAGCTGCCTGCAGGGCTTTAGCATATTTTGGCTTTCCCGTTGGCTTTTTCGCTGGTGTGGCAGGGCGCACCTTTTCCCAGGCCCCATCCCACCGCAGTCAGCCGCGAAATGGCCCCGCTCCCCACACTTGAGGCAGAGCCCTTGCCGCGTACGCTGCTCCCGGGACGATTCCGCCTGCCGCATCGGTTTTCCCTTCGTCGCTTGGGGTGTAGGCCGGCCTCCTGCCGTCGCGATGTCCAAGCGTAGGGTGTTCAGGGAGGTCTCCGCACTCTCCGCCTCTTGCATCCAGGCTGGGAGGGATACTGGGTCAACAGCCCTCAGGACTGTCTCCCTTATTTCAGGATTCAGCCACACTCTGTACAGTTCTGCCAAGACAGGATCAGGCCAGGCTTGCACTTTGGCCACGTGTAGCTTAAACTCAGAGGAGTATTCCTTCACCGATCACCGACCTTGCTTCAGGGTTCGCAGGAACACCCTCGCCTTGGGCCCGGCATTCCGTTCTTCAAACTGGGCTCGCAACGCCCACATAAAAGCGTCCAGATTAATTAGTTCCGGGCCCTGGGCATTGTGCAGCCCCACATACCAAGCCGCTGCAGGGCCCCAGAGCTGAGCCGCCACCACATCTACTCAGCTGCTGTCGTCTGGGAACAGGTGCCCCAACCTTTCCACAAACTCCATCACTCAAACCACGAAGTAGGAGAGTTCCTCCGGGTTCCCATCAAAGGTGGCTTCGATGAGGTCTTTCAGGCAAAATATCGCCCGTTCCCACGGACTACCAGGACGTGGCACTGGAACCGGGACATAAGGCGGGCCCGGTTGCGGGACATTCTCAGGCCGGGACTGCTGCAGCGGCAGGGCCGGAGGGGCAACAGGCTCTGCTGGAACCACCGGTTGGGCCTCCCTCTCCTCCCTGATGGCTTGGATAACCAGCTGCAGGACTGCCTGGATGACGTTCTCCAAAGTCCACTGTAGTTGCCTTCTCTCTCGATCCGCCACCTCCATCCTCTGGGCCAGTTCCAGTCCCTCTTCCGGGGGGACATGGCCACTTCTCACCTTCGTCCTCTCCGTCACCCATGCCCCAGGCAATGGCTCGAATGGGGCCCCAAAGGGGGGGAAAACCCCTGCCGTGGAAAATCCCCGTTTGAATTGGCTAGCTCTGCGTGAGCATATAAGTCTCTGCGGTAGAGTCTGGGTGAAACTGGCTCCAGCTGGAGCTTGGCCGGTAACCATGGCTGAGCGGCCGCCTCAGCCTCGACGGGGTCAGAAACACCAGGGTCGATGTCGTCTTAGGAACAGCTCCCGTGTCAGCTGCAGTTACCAGCGGTGTAGTAGTCACCGACACCATTGCCTGGGTCATGGGATTCCCCCCACCAGTCGTGGTAGGGGTCGGGCTCCCCCCGGAGTCGTCCTTCTTAGGAATTAATTTTTCCTCTCCATCGCTCATCTCGGGTTTGGAGGGATGCGCAGAGATAGAGAATGGAGGATTCTTAACAGAATGTCAAAACCCACAGCCAACAACGAAGTACACGCATTCAGGAACGGTAATACTTTTATTGCAGAGCTATAGATGCAGTAACATAAGCACTGTTAAGAATGGTGGTGGCCCCATGGGCATAATGGATATAGGGTATTCGCATGCACCCAACACACACAGCATTGGCCAATTAGGCACCCTCCCGCATGTGGGATAAAGCTTGGAGACCGTTAGGTAGCTGAAGCTGAGAACCAACACTCTCCCACGGCACCTAGGGAAAACCCAGACACCACAACACCCTCCTGCACATCTGTATAGAGAAGCATTTCGGCGCAAAGCACAGAAAGGAATGCAGTAGCAATTAACATGAAAGGAATGCAATAGCGATCAACCGGACACAGACCAAGCTCCCCAATCTTCATGGCAGCATAGCTGACAGCATCGAGGTGGATACATTTGCGTGGGGTGGAGAGAGCAGGTGCTGCAGTTCTGCGGGGGAGCAGGAGAAACCGGAAATGTGATTCTGCATCCTCAAGATACCTGAAGCCACAGGAGGCTGTTGAGTTAAGATGTCCCGCAGTCAGGCAGGGCCAACTCCCACCCACCCCTAAGAAGCAAACAAGCCCACAGCTCATAGAATACGAAGAGGCCTTACAGACCATCTGGTCCCCAGGTCCCCAACTTTCTTGAGCCTGCAGGCATCTTTGGAATTCTGATGGAAAGTGAAGGGCACGGCCACAAAATAATGTAAGAGAAGCCATGTTGGATCAGGCCAGTGGCCCATCCAGTCCAACACTCTGTGTCACACAGTGGCCAAAATCCAGGGACCATCAGGCGGCCCACCAGCGGGGCCAGAACTCCAGAAGCCCTCTCACTGTCCGCCCCCCAAGCACCAAGAAGACAGAGAAGCCATGTTAGGTCAGGCCAATGGCCCATCCAGTCCAACATTCCGTGTCACACAGTGGCCAAAACCCATGTACCATCAGGAGGTCCACCAGCGGGGCCAGAATTCCAGGAGCCCTCCCACTGTTGCCGGCCCAAGCACCAAGACAGAGAAGCCATGTTGGATCAGGCCAATGGCCCATCCAGTCCAAAACTCTGCGTCACACAGTGGCCAAAACCCATGTACCATCAGGAGGTCCACCAACGGAGCCAAAACTCCAGAAGTCCTCCCACTCTTAACCCCCCTCCACCAAGCACCAAGAAAACAGAGCATTGCTGTCCCAAACATAAGGACGTAAGAGAAGCCATGTTGGATCAGGCCAGTGGCCCATCCAGCCCAATACTCTGTGTCACACAGTGGCCAAAACCCATGTACCATCAGGAGGTCCACCAGTGGGGCCAGAATTCCAGGAGCCCTCCCACTGTTGCCCCCCAAGCACCAAGAAGACAGAGAAGCCATGTTGGATCAGGCCAATGGCCCATCCAGTCCAACACTCTGTGGCCACAACCCATGTACCATCAGGAGGTCCAACAACGGAGCCAAAACTCCAGAAGTCCTCCCACTCTTGACCCCCCCACCAAGCACCAAGAAAACAGAGCATTGCTGTCCCAGACATAAGAATGTAAGAGAAGCCATGCTGGATCAGGCCAGTGGCCCATCCAGCCCAACACTCTGTGTCACACAGTGGCCAAAACGCAGGTGCAATCAGGAGGTCCACCAGCAGGGCCAGAACTCCAGGAGCCCTCCCACTGTTACCCTCCAAGCACCAAGGATATGGAGCATCGCTGCCTCAGACAGAGTGCTCCAAAAGAGCTAAGCAGGGTTGGCCCTGGTGAGTACTTGAATGGGAGACCACCAAGGAAGCCCAGGGTTGCTACGCAGAGGCAGGCAAGGGCAAACCCACCACTGTTCATCTCTTGCCTTGACCTGGACGGCTCAGGCTAGCCTGATCTCATCAGATCTCAGAAACTAAGCATGATTGGCCTTGGTTAGGACCGGGATGGGAGACCACCAAGGAAGCCCAGGGTTGCTACACAGAGGGAGGCAATAGCAAACCACCTGTTTGTCCTTTGCCTTGAAAACCTTTGGGGTCACTTGCTTATGACTTGATGGCTCTTTTCACCACCAGAGTCACAACAGTCTAGGGCTGCCAAATCCCCCAGGGGACGGAAAACCCCCCACCCAAGAGGCCCGTTCCCCGATGCCGGGGAATCGGGCCCCTAGGGGGACCCCGCCCCGGCGTGCGCGTCACAGGGCAGTGACATCATGATGCCGGGCACACTGGGTTCGGGGCCACGGCCATACAAGGGGAAACTCTATGGTTTTCCCTTGTATGGTCGTGGCCCCGCCACCAGCGTGCCCGGCGTCATGACGTCATTGCCCTGTGACGCGCATGCGCCGCACGTGCGCTTTGCTCGCTCACGCGCGTGCACACCAGAATCGTCCAGGAGTCCCCCGCTGGTAAGGTAAGTCACAGTTGGCAACCCTACAACAGTCTATTTTTGCAGCTACATTATACTGCCGTTTCTACGGACAAAGGGCAAGGCAGAGACTTTCCGCCAAATATTTATCCCTCTCCCAAAATACTAGAACTTGAGGGCATCCAATGGAGCTGATGGGCAGTAGGTTCAGGACGGACCAAAGGAGATACTTCTTTACACAGAGAGCAATTAAAATGTGGGATTCAGTGCCCGAGGAATAATCAGCTTCCAAAGGGGGTTTGATAGATTTATGGAGAAGTCTATCAATGGCTGCCAGCTGTGGTGACTGAGTGGAACCTCCACATTCAGAGGCACTAAGCCTCTGAATCCCAGAACTACCCAGGAGGCAACATCAGGGGAAGGCCTCGGCCTCTCTGCCCTGTTGTTGGCTGTCTAGAGGAACTGGTTGGCCACGGTGTGAGACAGGATGCTGGACTAGAGGGACCCTCACTGGTATGATCCAGCAGGGCTCTTCTTGTGTTATTATCAGGGGAAGGCCTCGGCCTCTCTGCCCTGTTGCTGGCCCTCCAGAGGAACTGGCTGGCCCCTGTGTGAGACGGGATGCTGGACTAGAGGGACCCTCACTGGTCTGATCCAGCAGGGCTCTTCTGAGGTTCTTATCAGGGGAAGGCCTTGGCCTCCATGCCCTGTGGTTGGACCTCCAGAGGAACTGGCTGGCCCCTGTGTGAGACAGGATGCTGGACTAGATGGACCCTCACTGGTCTGATCCAACAGGGCTCTTCCAATGTTCCTATCAGGGGACGGCCTTGGCCTCTCTGCCCTGTTGTTGGCCCTCCAGAGGAACTGGCTGGCCCCTGTGTGAGACAGGATGCTGAACTAGATGGACCCTCAGTGGTCTGATCTTCCAGGGCTCTTCCTATGTTCTTAACTTCAGGGGAAGGCCTCAGCTTCTCTGCCCTGTTGTTGGCCCTCCAGAGGAACTGGTTGGCCCCTGTGTGAGACGGGATGCTGGACTAGAGGGACCCTCACTGGTCTGATCCAGCAGGGCTCTTCTTGTGTTATTATCAGGGGAAGGCCTCGGCCTCTCTGCCCTGTTGTTGGTCCTCCAGAGGAACTGGCTGGCCCCTGTGTGAGACGGGATGCTGGACTAGATGGACTACTTGTCTGATCCAGAAGGGCTCTTCCTGTGTTCTTATGTTCAAATATACTTTCTCTGGTGGGCTGAACCTGGGGTCTTCTGGACACTGTCCTTTGTATGAAGGTGGGGGTTCAAAACATCCTCCTCCAGAGGTTCGGGTCACAGCTAGGCCCTGTAGTAGAATTCAGCTAATTTTGGGAAAGAATTAACTCTGTATCTTTACTTAGTTTAACATGAACTTAGTTTTCCATTTTCACATTTCTGCACCAAGGGTAATTTTTTTAAAAAAAAGCTCCCAAAGCAGGTTATAAATTAAAACATTCAACCCCATAATATACGCCCATCAGTTCAGACAAACCTGAAACAACCTAATGGATAGGGTTCCCAAATCGGGCCGGGGGGCGGGGAATCCCCCACTTTGACAGCCCGATTTTCGATGGGATGAAAATCGTGGCCGGGGGAAACCCCACCCCCGCATGCGCATCACCCGGAAGTGACGTTGCACGCTGGGGGCGGGGCCACGCCATTTGAGGGGGAAACAAAGAGTTTTCCCCTCAAATGGTGTGGCCCCGCCCCCAGCGTGTGACGTCACTTCCGGGTGACACGCACGCACGCCCAGGACGCCGGCCGGGAGCCCCCCGCTCCCGGCCAAAAAGAATTTGGCAACCCTACTAATGGATATCATTAAAACAGAACCATTAAAAACGACCGGCTTAAACGAGGAAAGAGTCCCCCAAATTTGGGGGAATAAAAGTATCATTACTCAAGTGCTAGGCCATCTCACACAGAGTGCCTGCCACACCCCACCACTTCCCTCCCTCAGATACACTTAGGTGAGGCCATCACACATCTACCCAGCCCCTTTTAATAATTGCCCCTCACTCCTACAGAGCTAGTGGGGTTGGGGGCTTAAACATTGTTCCATTCACATGAGGGCACTATTTATTCATATCTTAAAACATATATAGACTGAGATTTTAGTTTGTGTATGTGTGTGCACTTAATAATAACAATAATAATCTTTCAATTTATTGATCGCTCAATCCTTGCAGAGCTGCCGGCTCTGAGCGATTTACAGTTACTCATGTGTAGACACAGGACTAACAATGATGGGGGTAAGGGAGGACAACATATATCATTTTTAATCACACACACTTTGCAGTTGACAGGGAGTTTGGTCAGCTGTAAGCATCAGACGTGTCCCGGCAGCATTCTTTAGTCGGCGTCGCTTGATGTCGTCAGCATTTTCTCGGTCGCAGTGCTCTGTCTGGCCGGAATGGCCCATTGCAGGCTTTTCTTTGAAGCTGTGTAGATCTCTCTCCGCTTTTGAGCTTACGCGCGGACCTTCTGTTTGTCGGCTAACACTTTCCCACCGGGGGGGGGGTAAGTGTGCCCACCCTATCTAAGGAGTGGTAGCCATTTTATCTACTCGCCGAAGCTTTCGAACCGCTGGGTGGACGGCGAGCTGGGGACACGGCTGGTAGCTCACACCAGTGCGGGGCTCAAACTGACAGAAGTCCTGTTCAGCTCAGATGTTTAACCAGAGGATTAATCCCCTGTGCCACCGCTCCCCTTTCCCTGAAACCATAAACAACCAGTCCACAGGGTGAAACAAACGAGGAGTTAAATTTTTATGTATGGCTTGAACATAACGCTGAAAAAGGCAGGTAGAGCTTTGTTTTTTTTTCAACTCAACCTCTGAATTTTTCCCCCTATTCCAGCATCTGGAATGTTGTGTTACAAACTGACATTTTTTCAGTCAGCTTTAGGCTGTCCTTCTCTACAGCTTCAACTCTGCCAGACATGCTCGCAGCACCCCAACTGCTCTCTTCAGTTAACTGCTTAGCTGCTATTTTAAACTGGCTCCCTCTCACTATTGTTCAGTCAGCTCCCATTGGCTTTTCCAAAGATGCAGTCAAAAGGGAGGTCATCTTAAATTTGTATAAAGGTAAAGGTTCCCTTGCTCGAAAGCCAGTCTAATCCAACTCTAGGGTTGCGGTGCTCATCTCCGTTTCAAAGTCGAAGAGCCAGTGCAGTCCGAAGACGTTTCCATGGTCATGTGGCCAGCATGACTAAACACCAAGGTGCACGGAATGCTGTTACCTTCCCACCGAAGTGGTACCTATTTATCTACTTGCAATTTCTTGCTTTCGAACAGCTAGGTTGGCAGGAGCTGGAACTAGAGATGGGAGCTCACTCCATCATGCGGCACACTCGGGTCTCGAACTGCTGAACTACTGACCTTCCACAGCCTGCAGTTCAGCGTCTTAACCACTTGAGCCACCAGTTATGTCCAGTAATAAAAATCTGGCTATAACACATTAGAGAGGGTTTTTATTGTTGTTGTTTTATTTTACCGGCCCAAGGTCACCCAGCAAGCTTCCATGGCACAAGCAGGGATTCGAACTTGGATTTCTCGGATCCCAGTCCGATACTTAGAATCATAGAATAGAACCATAGAATGTTAGAGTTGGAAGGGACCTTACAGGTCATCTAGTCCACTCTGCAGGAGCATCGCCGAAAGACAGCCCTACAACATACCTGAAAGATGGTCGTCCAGCCCCCGCTTGAAAACGTCCAGCGAAGGAGCATCCACCACCTCCGGAGGCAGACTGTTCCACTGCTCAACCACTCTCAGAGTTAGGAAGTTTCTCCTGATATTTAGCCGGTAACGACTCCCTTGTAATTTCCACCCATTAGATCTAGTCTTGCAATCCGGAGCAAGAGAGAATAGATCCGCTCCGTCTTCTACATGACAGCCCTTCAAATACTTGAAGACTGCAATCATGTCCCCTCTAAGCCTTCACTTGAACCACTACACGACACTGGCTTGACGCTGGGTGCATTGTCTAACATTCAGGGTTATCTTCCTTTTGAGAAAATATGGTACCTCCAAAAGAACACAAGGCCGTGTGCAGGCTTTTGAATCCCCCAGGCCTCTTCAGCATGTCGGAGGTTTTAAAAAAAATGAAAAAGGAGGGGGGTCTGAAGAGTTTTGGAGAATTCAAAGGCTTGCGTTGTGTTTTGTGCTATTTCAGGTTGGTCTTAATGAAAGGCATTACACAGCTTGAGGGTTTGGATTTTGCTTTGCATCAACACAATTACCTGCAATTTCTCTCTCTGAAAAGAAGCCAGTCAAAGAGAAAGGATATAGGCTCGGAGGGGAGCTAGCCCTATAAAACTGGGGGAGCCGCTGTCCGTTTGGCCCCACTTGACACTAAGTTCTTATCAGGGTTGCAACGGCAGATCTCAGAGGAAAG
>NW_015164403.1:18784-20872 GCF_001447785.1 Gekko japonicus | reverse complement strand
AAAGAGTGGATGCCTTCCTATATATATTGTGCATAGGTAAAGGTAAAGGTTCCCTTGCTCGAAAGCCAGTCAAGTCCGACTCGAGGATTGCGGTGCTCATCTCCGTTTCAAAGCCGAAGAGCCAGCACTGTCCGAAGACATTTCCGTGGTCATGTGGCCGGCATGACTAAACACCGAGGCGCACGGAACACTGCTTCCTTCCCACCGAAGTGGTACCTATTGATCTACTTGCAATTTCTTGCTTTCAAACTGCTAGGTCGGCAGGAGCTGGAACTAGAGACGGGAGCTCACTCCGTCATGCGGCACACTCGGGTCTCAAACTGCTGAACTACCGACCTTCCACAGCCTGCAGTTCAGCATCTTAACCACTTGAGCCACCGCAGCACAAACTGTGCACAAACTGCCTGAATGTTAAAGATATGATCACTTTGAGTATGCAGCAGAAGAAAAAGCATAATTTCTGTCAAATATAGGGCAAAGAAGAGGGCCTGTTCTTTCACACGTTGGGCCGTGCATCCTTCAAGCATCTGGGGGCAACACCCTGACCGATTTCACACAAGAGCTGCGCCGCGGTCGCGCCTCCCTTTGCCCCGCTTCTATAGGTCAATTTCCCACTCGAAGCCATGCGGCCGCATCTTGACCCATGGCTTCGCCCGATTTTCCCCGGAGCTTTGTGACCCTCAAAAAACAGGATCACGAAACCGCGGGGAAAATCGGGTGAAGCCGCAGGTCAAAATGCGGCCGCGCGGCTTTGAGTGGGAAATTGACCGATAGAAGCGGGGCCAAGGGAGGCACGACCGCAGGGCAGCTCTTGTGTGAAATCGGTCCCTGTGCCATTATTTCATGCTCCTAATTCCCAGCATTCGTTTTCCTTTTAAAAAAATATCTCCAGACCTTTTCATTCCCGAGATGTAAGGGGAAATGTGCAAGCAGCCTTCCTCTGGATTGCCTGCCGTGGTTAGCAGCTAGATGGCTGGAGCTGAATCAGTTAGCCCCTTCCTGGACAAATTCTCTCCTGCTCCGTCCCATCGTGTATTTTTGTCTTTCTTGCTTGCCTCCACCCTTTTTAATATCCACAGTGATAACTGAGGACATTAGACTAAAACTTGAGTCCTGTTTACACTGTCTGGGGTTTAGGGATGTCAGCCTCCAGGCAGGACCTAGGGATCCCCTGAAATTACAGCTCATCTCCAGACTACAGTTCCCCTGGAGAAAATGGCTGATTTGGAAAATGGAAAGAGCGAGAGTCCAGGAGCACCTTAAAGACTAACAAAATATGTGGCGGGGGAGGAGCTTTCGTGAGTCACGGCTTGCGTCTTCAGAGACAGTTTACCTGAAGATTTGAGCCGTGACTCACAAAAGCTCCTCCCCGGCCACATATTTTGTTAGTCTTTAAGGCGCTCCTGTCTACTGCTACAGACAAACTAACACGGCTACCCATCTTGATCTGTCTCCTTGGACCGATGGGATCTATGGCACTGTAGCCCCCCCCCAAGGTCCCTAGGACAATCAACAGCAACTCACTTTCCCCTGAAAAGCTGTTGGCGTGCCATGTCGCAAATATACAGCCCCTGCTAAGACTTCTCTGCATGCCCGCTTGCAGCAACCTCTGCACGTGTGAATTGGAGAGAGGAGGCAGGTATTAGCACTGGCAGCTCCGATCAGGGGTCATTTCCTGCAGGAGCGCACAGGAGCGGAGCTCCGGCAGTAAAGAGCCCAGGGGGCGGGCACATGCAACAAGCCCCACCCCCTGCTCCCAGTAGCCCTGGGTGGGGGCTTGATCGGGAGGGTGGGAGAGCCTCCCTCCCCATCTCTTTTCCCTCTTTCTTTCTTTCCCTCCTTCTTTCCCTTTCTTTCTGTCCTTTTTCCTTACTTCTTTCTTTCCCTCCTTCTTTCCTTCTCTCCCTCTTTCTTTATTTCTTTCTTTCTTTCTTTCTTTCTTTCTTTCTTTCTTTCTTTCTTTCTTTCTTTCTTTCTTTCCTTCCTTCCTTTCTCCCTTCCTTCCTTCCTTTCCTTCTCTCCTTTTTTCCCTTTCCTTCTTTCCTTCTCTCCTTCTTTCTTTCCCTTTCCCTCCTTTTTCCTTCTCTT
>NW_015164403.1:14051-18601 GCF_001447785.1 Gekko japonicus | reverse complement strand
TAGCAATCCAAAACAGTCCATGGGAGCCTGAGGGGTGGGTGTTGCCTTCTGACAAACTTCCGGTGAGGTCAGGGGGTGTGGCATATGCAAATACGTTATGCCAATGAGTTGTGCTAATGAGCTCCTGCACCTCTTTCTCTACAAAATGACCCCTGGCTCTGATGGTCTGCCATTGCCTGCTTCTGTGTAGCAACCCTGGACTTCCTCGGTGGTCTCCCATCCAAGTACTAATCAGGGCCGACCCTGCTGGGCTTCCGAGATCTGATAAGATCGGGCTACCCTGGGCCGTCCAGGTCATGGCATTTACCCATACCCCTTCACTGTAAAACATTCTGGCTTGGGGCCTGCTAGTGAGATCTTAGATGGCTTTTTAACAAGGAATAAACATGTCTGGCTTATCAGTTAACAGCTATGAGAGATAAATGGAGCCTCCATGTCCAAAGGCAATATACCTTGGAGTAAAGGTCAAGGTTTCCCTTGCTCGAAAACCAGTCGAATCCGACTCTAGGGGGTGGTGCTCATCTCCGTTCCCAAGCCGAAGAGCCAGCGCTGTCCAAAGACTTCTCCGTGGTCATGTGGCTGGCATGACTAGACGCTGAGGCGCATGGACCGTTGTGACCTTCCCACCAAAGCGGTACCTATTTATCTAATTGCAATTTCTTGCTTTTGAACTACTGGGTTGGCAGGACCTGGGACCAGAGACGGGAGCTCGCTCCGTCACGCGGCATTCAAACTGCCGATCTACAGACCTTCTGGTCTGTAGCTCTGTGTCTTAACCTCTGAGCCACCGCAGCCCCCTACCTTGGAGTACCAAACAGCAAAGACTGACAACAAAGGGAGACAGGCTCCTTAACGCCTCACTTATATGCTTTGAGAGGCATCTAGCTAGTCAGAGTGGGGAATGTAAACATTAAGGAATTTTGCTTGTATCATGAAAGTTACACTGTCAAGCAAGATTGAGATTCCTATAATGATCTCTCGGTTGTGAGCGTATGTTGACTTGACACATTTTAAAGGTGTGATATTCCTCCCTAACCACCACCACCCACACTGAAAACCTGTTCTTTGACCCCCTTATCTCTTAGCAACCTTTTCGCAGTCAAGGGTCTGTGCCATACCTTATCTCTCTGGGGAAAGTGTGGAAGGTTTGTTTTCCTTCTCTCCCTCTTAGGAAAGTAGGATGTACTCTAAACATAAGGTAGAGGGAATTATGTTTGAGAATGTAATAGATGTACTCTTTTCGAAATACCAGACCCTGACCTTTTGTCTGTTTTATCCTAGCTTGGTGTAGTGGTTAAGTGTGCGGACTCTAATCTGGGAGAACCGGGTTTGATTCCCCACTCCTCCACATGCAGCTCCTGGATGATCTTGGGCAAGCCATAGTTCTGTCAGAGCTGTTCTTGAAAAGAGCAGTTCTTGAAAGAGCTCTCTCAGCCCCACCTACCTCACAGGGTGTCTGTTGTGGGGAGGGGAAGGGAAAGGAGTTTGTAAGCCGCTCTGAAGGGCGGGGTATAAATCCAATCTCCTCCTCCTCCTCTTCTTCTTCGAAGGAAGAACTTTGAACATTGTTCAGTATGCCAGCTTGTTAGTGAGCCTTGGGCACTCTAACAAACAGAATGATCATTCTTAATAAAACTGCCTGCTTTGTTAGTGTAAAGCCTTGAGTGAATATTTTTCTCTCCCAGGTAGAACTCAGGAAGGGGGGGAGGGTTATACTATGGTTTTGAAAACTCCCCTAACAGTGAGGCTGAACGAGATCGAACTTTGATCGGAGGCGACCAGACAGTTCATTAAAGTTTGCAGCTCTTGCCCTGGCCTGGATAGTCTAGGCAAGCCCGATCTCATCATATCTCAGAAGCGAAGCAAGGTCGACTCTGGCAAGTACTTGGATGGGAGATGTCCTTGGAATACCAGCAGTCGGGAGGCAGGGGCAGGCTTTACTCAGCCACCTCTCTGAATATCCTCCAGGCCCCCAGTAGGGGTCAGTCCTCAGAGGCCGCCGTGACTTCCAAGTGCACACACACTCACACACATGAGTGTATTTTAAAAAATACAAAAAAAGCCTGCCGTTCTCAAAATTCAAAGCGTGGGATGCTGTTTGTCCTTGGCAGCGAATCATAGCAGGCCTTCCCAGTTAACGAAGAGCAAATTATGAACATTATTGAAGCAACTCCCTCCAACTGATTGTTTGCGATGCTCCACCGCACCAACGGCTGCACGGCCAAACCGATGAGCCTCGTTCCCGATTACGGCGCTGTTCCATCACCATCACGGTTCCGTGGCGCGGCATTGTGAGTCTCCTCCGTTGCCATTGTCTGGATTCACAGAGCGATACTGGAGGAGATCCGTGTCAATAGCGAGAGAGATAAAAGGTTTCAAACGGTGCCTTTAATCACGATCTCTTCTGATTAAAGGCCGCTGGGAACTTTCTTTTTCTTTTTTTCCCCCCTTCTCTCTTTCTCTCTCTCTCTTTTTTTTTTTGCGACCTGTTTAACTTAATTTCTTTCGACTCTTCTTCTTTCCAAGGGAGGAAGACAAAGATAGAGGAAACAGAACCCTTTCCAAGCGAACATCAAACACGGCTCAGTCTAAGGGTGCTTTTTTTTTTGGTCACGGCTGCTATTAAAATGAAAAAGTAGCACGTGTGCAAGCAGGAGAGAAAGTACCGATAAAACGGCGAACTAAAAACGGCTCCTCGGAGACCAGGCTTAGCTTTACCTGTCTATTCTGTAATAGCGCCGTTCCCCAACTGAGAAATCACACCGAGGCATAAAGGCCGTTTCCATGCAGTGCCTCCAGGGGGCCCGGGGATTTGGGGCGAGGGGAAAATTGCTCTCGCCTAACCAGAACCCCGAACAATAACTCAACTTTCATCTTGGGTTGTTAGTTCCCCATTCTTTGTTCCCTCTCCCCCTTAGAGGGGAAAAAATTAAAATCAAAGCCGCCGTTGCGACATCCGTACCCAGGAGAAAATAAGCCCATTTGCCAAATTATCGTTCATTTTATATCCATTAAGCAAATCCCTGAGAAGAATAGCCCCACCTGCTCAGTTCCTCTGTAGAACCACAGGAAAGATTCGGTGTTCAAGCCAACGGTCATGACTTTATGCTCCGTCGGGTGGTGAACTTGTGCCTGGGCTGTACCGCTTCAGACTACGTGGAGGGTGGGGAGTGCTCACATTTGAATGCCCTGAACATAGAAAATTAGCATGTCAAGGAGAGGCCTTTCCCTTAACATCAAACTTTTCTTCATGCAGGGAATTAGCCCTGGATTAACCATTAAGTAAAATAAGCACACCCTTAGGGCACCGTGGGAGGCACCACAGACGGGTGTTGTTGTTTTTTCCTTATATTGCTTACTTCTATTTAGTGTTAAATAAATAAGGCAATTAAAATTATATTTAAAAAGTTGTGGGGTCTGGCCTGGGGGACGGTCTGGAAGAAAACTGAATTTTAAATCTCTTGTTTTACCTTCAGCTAGGGTTGCCACTGCAATGTTCCCTCTAAGCTGTGGAGTTTTGTGAGCAGAAATTCTACTTTGTGAACTACTGGCATTGCAGTTGTGAGTGAACTATTTGGCTACTGCCTAAATTAGTTCACTCTGGAGCCCTCCTTCCAGAGCTAAGTCAAAAATGTGTGAGCTGGAGGCTAAAAGAACTGTGAGCTATCTTACACTCACTCAGCTGAGAGGGAACACTGGTTGCCAGGTCTGGGTTTGGAAATGTCTGGAGGCTTTGGGGCTGGATCCAGGAGTGGGCGGGGTTTGGGGAGGGAGGGGAGGGGCCTCAGCAAGGTACAATGCCACAGAGTTCACCTTTCAAAGCAGCCATTTTCTCCAGGGGAGCTGATTGCTGTCAGCTGGAGATCAGTTGCAAAAACAGGGGGTCTCCAGGCCCCACCTGGAAGCTGGCAATCCTACCAACACCCCTTTGGGATTTAGCACAATAGTAGGAAGACTGTTGGGAGGGAAGGCAGCCTGGGATAGCCTGATCTCACCAGATCTCAGAAGCTAAACAGGGTCAGTACTTGGATGGGAGACCACCAAGGAAGACTCTGCAGAGGAAGGCAATGGCAAATCACCTCTGCTCTCCCTTGCCTTGAAAGCCCCTTGCTGGGGTCTCCAGAAGTCTTGGACGGGAGACCACCAAGGAAGACTCTGCAGAGGAAGGCAACGGCCAACCACCTCTGTTCCTCACTTGCCTTGAAAGCCCCTTGCTGGGGTCTCCAGAAGTCTTGGACGGGAGACCACCAAGGAAGACTCTGCAGAGGAAGGCAACGGCCAACCACCTCTGTTCCTCACTTGCCTTGAAAGCCCCTTGCTGGGGTCTCCAGAAGTCTTGGATGGGAGACCACCAAGGAAGACTCTGCAGAGGAAGGCAACGGCCAACCACCTCTGTTCCTCACTTGCCTTGAAAGCCCCTTGCTGGGGTCTCCAGAAGTCTTGGATGGGAGACCACCAAGGAAGACTCTGCAGAGGAAGGCAACGGCCAACCACCTCTGTTCCTCACTTGCCTTGAAAGCCCCTTGCTGGGGTCTCCAGAAGTCTTGGAC
>NW_015164403.1:3665-12778 GCF_001447785.1 Gekko japonicus | reverse complement strand
AAGGCAACAGCCAACCACCTCTGTTCCTCACTTACCTTGAAAGCCCCTTGCTGGGGTCTCCATAAGTCTTGGATGGGAGACCACCAAGGAAGACTCTGCAGAGGAAGGCAATGGCCAACCACCTCTGCTTCTCACTTGCCTTGAAAGCACCTTGCTGGGGTCACCATAAGTCTTGGATGGGAGACCACCAAGGAAGACTCTGCAGAGGAAGGCAATGGCCAACCACCTCTGTTCCTCACTTGCCTTGAAAGCCCCTTGCTGGGGTCTCCAGAAGTCGGCTGTGACTCAGCGACATTTAATTCACTGAGACACACACACAGAGGAAGACTCTTTCAACGGTTTCCTGTGTCCCCAAAATAGTAGCTTTTGAAGATCTACACTTCATTGGACCCCCTTGCTGGGGTCTCCAGAAGTCGGCTGTGACTCAGCGACATTTAATTCACTGAGACACACACACAGAGGAAGACTCTTTCAACGGTTTCCTGTGTCCCCAAAATAGTAGCTTTTGAAGATCTACACTTCATTGGACCCCCAGTCATATTGCCAGCACTTGTCAAACTAGGAAGGCGGGAAGAGAAGATTCTGGTTAGGTTTTTGTCACTGGTTCTGCATGCTAATTCAAAGCCTAGATGTCAGCTCGAATTAAAATACCTTAAACCGCTTTCAGAAGGTGATGAAACTATTGGGGGAATTTCAAATCGAGGTAGGTGGGGCTGAGAGAGCTCTTGACTGCTCTTGAGGGAAGAGCTCTGAGTGAACTGTGACTGGCTCAAGGTTACCCAGCTGGCTGCATGTGGAGTAGTGGGGACTCAGACTAGGTTCTGCAGATTAGAGTTTGCCACTCTTAACCAAGAGGCAGAGGAACTAGAGATCAAATTGCCAACATTCGCTGGATTATGGAGAAAGCAAGAGAGTCCCAGAAAGACATCTACTTCTGCTTCATTGACTATGCTAAAGCCTTTGACTGTGTGGATCACAACAAACTATGGCAGGTCCTTACAGAGATGTGAGTTCCAGACCACCTCACATGTCTCTTGAGAAACCTGTATAAGGGCCAAGAAGCGACAGTGAGAACCGGATATGGAACAACTGATTGGTTTCGCATAGGAAAAGGAGTACGACAAGGATGTATATTGTCGACTTGCTTATTTAATTTATATGCAGAGTACATCATGCGAAAATGCTGGCCTGGATGAATCACAAGCGGGAATTAAGATTGCTGGGGAAAAGATCAACAACCTCAGATATGCAGACGATACCACTCTAATGGCAGAAAGTGAAGAGGACCTAAAGAGCCTCTTGCTCAGAGTAAAAGAGGAGAGCGCAAAAGTGGGCTTGAAGCTCAACATCAAAAAAAACTAAGATCATGGCATCCGGCCCCATCACTCCTTGGCAAATAGAAGGGGAAGTCGTGGAAGTAGTGACAGACTTCACGTTCCTGGGATCCCAGATCACCGCAGACTGTGACAGCAGTCATGAAATTAAAAGACGCCTGCTCCTTGGGAGGAAAGCGATGGCGAAACATGAATTCCAACGAACATGAAATTGAGCCAACTTCAGAGGACAGCAGAAGACAGGAGGGCCTGGCGGGAGCTGGTCCATGGGGTCGCGAAGAGTCGGACTCGACTGTGCAATTGAACAACAACAACTCTTAACCACTACATCAAGCTGGCTCTCTAGCCTTCCAATGCACTGCGTGGGGAAATCCAGGGTATAAACATTTTGATGAATAAATAAGTTACTGGACATCACTGCACCTTGTGGCGGTGAGTTCCATGAGATAATGACTCTCGGACGGAAGCAATTTTTCCTTTTGCGTGTCCCCATCTACTACCCACCTGCTTCATTGAGTAGCTGCAAGTTCTAAGCCCTATTCACAAGTTACAGTGAACGTATACAGAATCGGTGTACAGTGTACACTTGATTGTCCTTCGGAGGCATATCGAGTCACTCTTGTGTTACAGTCAATGCATGTACGGCTGAACGTGTGATATTTATTGTTATCCAGTCGCACAGTCGAGTCCGACTCTCTGCGACCCCATGGACCACATCACGCCAGGCCCTCCTGTCTTCCGCTCTCCTCCGGAGTTTGCTCAATTTCATGTTCGTTGCATCGATGACACTGTCTCACCATCTCATCCTTTGCCGTCCCCGTCTTCTTTGAGCTTCAGTCTTTCCCAGCATCAGGATCTTCTCCAGGGAGTGCTCCCTTCTCATTGGGTGGCCAAAGTATTTGAGCTTCAGTTTCATTATCTGGCCTCCCAGGGAACAGTCAGGGTTGACTTCTTTTAGGATGGACTGATTTGATCTTCTTGCAGTCCAAGGGACTCTCAAGAGTCTTCTCCAGCACCATAGTTCAAAAGAATCTATTCTTCGGCGCTGGGCCTTCCTTATAGTCCAACTCTGGCAGCCATACATGACTACTGGGAATACCCTCACTTTGACCATGCGGACTTTTGTTGGCAGGGTGATGTCTCTACTTTTTATCATGCTGTCTAGGTTTGCCATCGCTTTCCTCCCAAGGAGCAGGCGTCTCTTAATTTCATGGCTGCAGTCACCGTGTGATACAGACCTCGTATTTATCCAGGTAGGCTTTGCCAGTTTCATTCGTAAAGTTAATAGCCGCGTGTTGGCTCTTTCTTACAAACAGATGTATGGACACACAGGCTGAGCTCTTCACAGTCAGCCTTGATTTTCCGCAACATGGATAATTTGATGTCATCTGCAAATTGGCCGCTACACTACTGTCAGCAAGCTGCCATAGGGTGGTGTGTTCTTTTCTACATGTTACATTGTACTCGATCCATCCCCCCCTGTATCTTCCTGTGTAGGTGTTTACTTTCTTTTGCTTGCTACATCTGCGGAACTGCTCAAGGTCAACCAGCTGGAGGTGGGATGGAGTTATGGCGTTGCTTTGCTTATTATGTATCTCATGCCTGAGAACTGAACTTGTGTTTATGTTGTAGAACCGTTGTGTTCCCAAGGAATTGGGCGCTAGTTTTATCTGCATTCCCGCCAGCGGGAATTGGACTCATTGGTCCTAACCTGGTTCAAGTTCCTTTATTATGTTCCCCTATGGGGTCTGTAGTCATTCCTAACAATTCTCGTGTTCCTGAGCTAACCATCGCTTTATAATAAATTTAACTTTGATCTTCAAACGTGGATTTATTTCGAATGCATGGGGAATCGGACAACTACTCACCCCTAGTTCCAGATTGTTTATGAACAAATTAAATGCTACCAGCCCCAATAGCCATCCTTGTGGGACCCCACTGCTTACGTCCTGCCCTTGGGGGAACCATCCATTGATTCCTACACTTTCCTTCCTGACATATAACCAGTGTGCAGACTAAGACTCTAATCTGGGAGAACCAGGCTCGATTCCCCACTCCTCCACATGCAGCTGCTGGTGTGACCTTGGGTCAGGCACAAGTTCTTTCAGAGCTGTTCTCTCAAGGGCAGTTTCTGTCAGAGCTCTCTCATCCCCACCCACCTCACAAGGTGTCTGTTGTGGGGAGAGGGAAGGGAAAGGAGTTTGTAAGCCCCTCTGAGACTCCGAGTGAAGGGCGGGGTATAAATCCAATCTCCTTTTTATCCATAAGAGAACCCCTCCTCCTATCTCATGACTGCTAAATTTACTCAAGCGTCCTTGGTGAGGTTCCTTGTCAAAAACCTTTCGAAACTCCAAATATATAATGTCGACTGGGTCATCGCTGTCTACATGCTTGTTCACTTTCTCAAAGAACTCCAAAAGGTGGGTGAGGCAGGACCTCCCTTTGCAGAAGCCCGGGGTTTGTCTGAAGCGACAGAACTAAGTTGGAGTCCAGTGGCACCTTTGAGACCAACAAAGTTTCATTCTGGCTATAAGCTTTTGCGTGGACACACACAGAATTCAACTCTGCTGGTCTTGAAGGTGTCACTAGACTCAGTTCTGCAGTCCAGTAGCGCCTTAGTAAAGGTTAAGGTTTCCCGTGCCCGAAAGCCAGTTGCATCCGACTCTAGGGGTGCGGTGCGCATCTCCGTTTCCAAGCCGAAGAGCCAGCGCTGTCCAAAGACGTTTCCGTGGTCATGTGGCCGGCATGACTAGACGCCGAGGCGCACGGAATGCTGTGACCTTCCCGCCGAAGCGGTACCTATTTATCTACTTGCAATTTCTTGTTTTCAGCTGCTAGGTTGGCAGGAGCTGGGACCAGAGATGGGAGCTCACTCCGTCATGCGGCACACTCGGGTCTCGAACTGCCGAGCTACTGAACTTCCGGTCTGCAGCTCAGCGTCCTGACCTCTGGGAGATGTGGGGTTCTGGGTTTGGCGGCAGACTACTCGGGAGTAAGAATCTGCACTGTAGTAGGAGGATGGCTTATTGATACACAAACAATGCTGAAAACGGGGACCTTTTATGAGAAAATTCAGCTCATGGAAACCAGAAGGGCATAGAAATGAAGAGCCAGGGGTTCAGTCTGCACACAGGAGAAGCAAAACTGAAACGGTCGATTTCCAGGTTGAAACTTCCAGGATGAGAAATTCAAATTCACCCCAGCTCTTGAGTGTTTAGACCCCCAGTTCCTTTGGTGCTGGTGGCACATAAATGCCTTTGGAGTCAAAGGGGCCGAAATTTATCACGGACGTTCCTCCTTAGCCCTGACTTGGATAGCCCAGTCTAGTGCAATCTCCTCAGTTCTCAGAAGCTCAGCAGGGTTGGTCCTGGTTAATACTTGGATGGAGACCACCAAGGAAGTCCAAGGGCCAGAGACGGGAGCTCACTCAGCTTTCAAAAGTAAAAGCTCTGTTTGTCAGATACCCGTGGCAACCACCAGAAAGGGCCTTAGCCCTCCATCACTGGGCTTCCAAACACGGAGTGGAGTCTGTCTCAGAAGGTTATTTTGAAGGGTCTGGAATCAAGGCAAAAAAGGAGTCCCACGGCACCTGAAAGACTAACAACAGTTATCCCAGTATATTTATTTATTTATTTCGATTTATATCCCGCCTTGCCTGCACAAGCAGGCTCAAGGCGGTGTAAAGGTAAAGGTAAAGGTTACCCTTGCTCGAAAGCCAGTGGAGTCCGACTCTAGGGTTGCGGTGCTCATCTCCGTTTCCAAGCCGAAGAGCCAGCACTGTCCGAAGACGTTTCCGTGGTCATGCGGACAGCCTGACTAAACACCAAGGCGCACGGAACACTGTGACCTTCCCACTGAAGCGGTACCTATTTATCTACTTGCAATTTCTTGCTTTCGAACTGCTAGGTTGGCAGGAGCTGGAACTAGAGATGGGAGCTCACTCCGTCATGCGGCACACTCGGGTCTCGAACTGCTGAACTACCGACCTTCCACAGCCTGCAGTTCAGCGTCTTAACCACTTGCGCCACCGCAGCTCCTTCAAGGCAGTGTACAAGAAGATTAAAATACAATAAAACAGAAATAAATACCATATTATAACATTTCAATACCAGATAAATGACATAAAATACAATTGAACATATTATAACATTTCAATACCAGATAAATTACATAAAATACAATCGAGTACAGATGGCAAATTTCTACGAGGTGGTCCGATGTAGCTGGGCTGATGTCCAAGTTGTTCTGAATGCCAGTAGCACGGGGGCCGTAACAGTCCAGTTTTTAATAGCTCAATTCATGAGTGGCGGCTCCTAATTGAAGGCCTGGTGGAAGAGCTCTGTCTTACAGGTTCCGCAGGGCCCCGATGTCTTCCGGGAGCACATTCCGCCAGTGTGGAGCCGCCACTGAGAAGGCCCTGGCCCTGGTGGAGGTCAATCTGGCGTCTTTCGGACCAGGGAGAGTCAGGCGATTTTGCGACCCTGACCTCAGTGCTCTCTGGGGAATATATGGGGAAAGGCGGTACAGTATGAGCTTTTGCAAGACATAGCTCACTTCCTCAGATACAATGGGAAGAGGGGAAATCATTTGCCTCCTTTTGCTAGAAGATTACCTAAGGGGAGGAGGAAAGAGGGAGGAGTTGAGCAGGGAGACGGTGTTGTATCTGAGGAAGTGAGCTGTGTCTCACAAACGCTCATACTGGAATAAGTGTCAGTCTATAAGGTGCCGTTCGGTTTGGTTTTGCTGCATGGCCACCCCACCAATATCAAGGCCCGGGTGCCAATTCTGGAACTATCATAGCTCACTCCATGCCAGATGCCGACCCCAAAGCTGCCAGCTTTTTGAGGTGGGGGGAGTCGATCCCTGTCCTTGATATGATTATGAATTTCGGAAATCTTGATTAGCACGAGCGAGCCTCTTGCGATGATTTTTCGCCTGACAGACTAATAGCTAGTCAGAGACATGACGAAAGAGCATTAATTTCCTTAATGACGGGGGATGTTTCCTCTAATGGGCCAGAAATCGATCTCCTTGGCTATCAGAATGTGACACGGAGCAAACCTAGCGGGACAGTCGGAGAAACAGTGTGGATCGGGAGCAATTCTCCCTCCGACTTTTGTACTTGGACTCCCCTTCAACTTTTGCACGTCTTCCTGTGTCTGTGTGTGTCCCCCGGCCACCCAGTCCAGCAAAAAACTGTCTGTGCCGCAGGTGAATGTGCAGAGATGCTTACATATGGCAGTCGCATGCATGCAGCAGGTGCTAGGTATGGAGATCTGGGGTTGCCGGACCCCCACCGGCACCACAACAGAGTACTATCCACCCCCCCCGCAACAGTGTGATTATCTCCTACTCTGCCCTTTCCCCTTTTGGTGTCGTAGTTAAGTGCGCGGACTCTAATCTGGGAAAACCAGGTTTGATTCCCCACTCCTCCACTTGTAGCTGGCTGGATGACCTTGGGCAAGCCATAGGTCTGACAAGAGCTGTTCTCTCAAGAGCAGTCCTCGAAAGAGCTCTCTCAGCCCCACCTGCCTCACAGGGTGTCTGTTGTGGGGAGGGGAAGGGAAAGGAGTTTGTAAGCTGCTCTGAGACTCCTTTGGGTAGTGAAGGGCGGGGTATAAATCCAATCTCCTCCTCCTCCTCCTCCTCCTCCTCCTCCTCTTCTTGTTCAGCCTCTTTGGTCCTTGGTTGTCTTCTGTTTCATCTTATATAGGATCTCTCTTCTTCTTCCTCTTACCTGGGCTTGGAGCTGTAGCAAGTTAAAACCTTTTTTGAAGTTAATCGGTTTGCAATAAGTAAAATGTATCTTCATGAATATGTCATGCAAGACGTGCTTCTATTTTTGTAAGTAAAATTTCTTCCTCATGCTACCATTGGAGTCAGGTCACCTTGTCAGGTCACCTTTGTAATTTGTTTGAACAGCATTTTCTCCCTTAGTCATATGTGAAGGATTGGGGATATTGAGTAAAGCTTCTCTGCTTCCAAGTCAAGTGATTTTTAAAAAAAAAATTAACCCGATATAACCTACCTCACAAGATTGTTGTGATGATGAAACAGGGAAGGAGAGCTATGTATCCTGAGTTCCTTGTAGCAAGGGCAAGACATGTGTGTCGTAAAATGGAATGCCAGGTAGCAGAGATATAAACTTTATGAAAGACACCAACACCAAGGGGTTTTAGCACTCTTGCAAGATTTTGTATATTTAACAGGGTCTGCCTCCTCCTCCTCCTCCTCCTCTTCTTCTTCTTCTTCTTCTTCTTCTTCTTCTTCTTCTTCTTCTTCTTTATGGTACCCCAGATCCATCTGCCAAGAAGTGGTATGCTGTGGGCCCCTCAGCTTGATTTGCAAGAGGGATACCTGCAGGTAATGCCACACACCCAATGCCCATCAGAAATGGGGATGCCAACTCTGTGTTGGGAAATTCCTGGAGATTTGGGGGGTGGAGCCTGGGAAGAAGAAGAAGAGATTGGATTTATACCCCGCCCTTCACTACCCAAAGGTGTCTCAGAGCGGCTTACAAACCCCTTTCCCTTCCCCTCCCCACAACAGACACCCTGTGAGGTGGGTGGGGCTGAGAGAACTCTGACACAAACTGCTCTTTTTCAAGGACAGCTGTGGCAGAGCTTGTGACTGACCCAAGGTCACATCAGCAGGTGCAAGTGGAGGAGGGGGGAATCAAACCCGGTTCTCCCAGATTAGAGTCCGCACACTTAACCACGACACCAAACTGGCATGGGGGGAGGGGCCTCTGCAGGGTGTACGGCCACACAGTCCACCCTCCAGATCAGTCATTTCCTCCAGGGCAACTGATGAAGACGAAGAAGAAGAAGATGAAGAAGAAGAAGAAGAAGAGGAGGAGGAGGAGAAGGAGGAGGAGAATGGATTTATATCCCGCCCTTCACTACCCGAAGGAGTCTCAGAGATAAATCAATGCATCAATTTGTAACTACATTTTAGAAGAAGAGGAAGAGGAAGAAGAGGAGGAGGAGGAGATTGGATTTGCACCCCCCCCCCTTTCACTACCCAAACGAGTCTCGGAGTGACTTACAATCTCTCCTTTCCCTCCCCCTCCCAACAACAGACACCCTGTGAAGTAGGTGGAGCTGAGAGAGCTCTTTTCAGGATTGCTCTTGAGAGAACAGCTCTGAGAGAACTTGTGACTGATCCCAGGTCACCCAGGACAAATCGCCTGTGGAAGATTGGGAAATCAATCCCGGTTCTCCCAAATTAGAGGAGGAAGAGGAGGAGATTGGATTTATACCCCAGCCCTTCACTACCCAAAGGAGTCTCAGAGCGGCTTACAAACTCCTTTCCCTCCCCCTCCTCACAACAGACACCCTGTGAGGTAGGTGGGGCTGAGAGAGCTCTGACAGAAACTGCTCTTTTTCAAGAACAGCTCTTGTCAGAACTATGGCATACCCAAAGTCATCCAGCAGCTGCAAGTGGAGGAGTGGGGAATCAAACCTGATTCTCCCAGATTCGAGTCCGCGCACTGAACCACGACACCAAACTACTACATCTCTGTCATCTGGAGATGAGTTGTAATTCCAGGGGATCTCCAGGCCCCACCTGGGAGCTGGCAACCCAGGTTCAGAAGTCAGAGTTTCCCCAGACTAAGCAACAGAGAACAGATGCAGCCCAAGAAACTTCCACTCCAAGGGAGGGGTTAATACTTAGAATCGAAGAAGAAGAAGAAGAAGAAGAAGAAGAAGAAGAAGAAGAAGAAGAAGAAGAAGAAGAAGAAGAAGAAGAAGAAGAAGAAGAAGAAGAAGAAGAAGA
>NW_015164403.1:820-3062 GCF_001447785.1 Gekko japonicus | reverse complement strand
CCAAAAAACCCTCCTGGATCTCCAGCCAAACTCCTGGAGAAAATTGCTCTCTAAACCAGAGGTGTCGAACTCATTTGTTATGAGGGCCGGATCTGACATAAATGAGACCTTGTTGGGCCGGGCCACGTGTGTCATATGCCAGGTAGTGGAGATATAAACTTTATAAAGGACACAAACACAAAGGGTGTTTTTTTAACTTAAAATAAAGACATGCATAAAACATTAGCACACTTGCAATATTTTGTTTATGTAACGGTCTCTGATAACTGGCACCTCTTGCTCTGAATTATTGCATCGAAATGTCTGTGCTGTTGCAATCTTGAGTGTGCTGTTCAGGTGTGTATCTGTAAGCTGCAAACCTACGATGACGCAGCAGCAGCAGAACTGGAAGAAGAAGCAGAAGACGGCCAGTTCCACTGCGGGCTTGAGAAAAGCCCTCCGGGGGCCTGCTCCGGCCCCCGGGCCACATGTTTGACACCCCTGCTCTAAACTCTCCTCCCCCCCATCCCAAATCTGGCATGAGCAAACGGCATGTTTTCCCCTGTTTCAACACTCATCAAGCAAAATGTTCTGTTTTCATTGCCTTTCTTTTTTCTTTTCTCTTCTTTTTACCCCCTTTTCTCCTTTTGGTACTTCACAGAACTCCCACTTGAAAGGCACTTGTTTCTTTAGAAAAAGAAATTTTCAAGTTAAAGAGATAAGAGCCAAGCTCCAGGCGCTGTGTCAAGCGACACCGGCGCACACGTGCCGTCTGTTCGCGAAGATGTCATATATATTTATATATACTAGCATATATTATACCGTCCAATTTTCCATATATACCTTGGAAGGCATGCATTAAGAGCAAGCTGTGTTTTCAAACCCCCGCCCCTCCAAGGGTGCCTGCTACGGAGTCACGCAGAACCGAACTTCGAACTGTCGGCGCCTTTCAAAGAGGCCCAGAAAGTGACTGGCTATGCAGGAATATGGTGTGATTTTTTTAAAAAAATGTAGAGGATAAAAAGACGATGTATAAATGATAGTCTATTCCCTGAAGCAAGCTTTTCCTCCATTACTATTTCCAACCTCTCCGAGCGCCTTTATCGGGTACATTTTCCCTACTAATCATTTTAAGAATAGCAAAATAGGATCCTTCGCACGCTGCTGGTGGCGTTGTGAACTGATAAGACAGTTTTGGAAAGACATTCTAACATAAGAACATAAGAGATGCCAATGTTGGATCAGGCCAAAGGCCCATCCAGTCCAACACTCTGTGTCATACAGTGGCCAGAAATACCAGTGCCATCAGGAGGTCCACCAGTGGGGCCAGGACATTAGAAGCCATCCCACTGTTGACCCCCACCCCAAAGCACCAAGATGACAGAGCATCACTTGCCCCATAGCCCCTATCTATACCTTGTGGCTAATAGCCACTGATGGACATCTGTTCCATATGCTTATCTAATTCCCTTTTGAAGCCGTCCATGCTTGTAGCCGCCACCACTTCCTGTAGCAGTGAATTCCAAGTGTTAATCACTCTTTGGGTGAAGAAGTACTTCCTTTTATCCATTCTAACATGACCGCTCAGCAATTTCATGGAGTGCCCACGAGTTCTTGTATTGTGAGAAAGGGAGAAAAGTACCTCTATCTCTACCTGCTCTTTCCCATGCATAACCTTATAAACCTCAATCGGGATGGGGGTTATTCCAGCAAAACTGACAAAACAGTCAACATGATTTGTTCATTAGGCTAACTTTAGGCTAACTGAGAGCCAGTTTGCTGTAGTGGTTAGAAGCACGGACTCTAATCTGGAAGATTCCCCACTCCTCCACATGCAGCTGCTGGCATGACCCTGGGTCAGTCATAGTTCTCTCAGAGCTGTTCTGGAAAGAGCAGTTCTCTCAGAGCTCTCTTAGCCACACCTACCTCACAGGGTGTCTGTTGTGGGGAGGGGAAGGGAAAGGGATTGTAAGCCGCTCTGAGACTCATTCGGGTAGTGAAGGGCAAGGTATAAATCCAATCTCCTCCTCCTCCTCTTCATCTCAAGTCTATCCCTGTTCAAAATTATCTGGATTGGGTCACTGCTTGAAAACCAGTTACAGAGCAAGGTGGATGGCAAGGTGGATTTGTTCGGGTCTTATGTTTAAGGAATGGGTTGAAAGCATCCAGTGGTGAATACAGATGGCCATTTCCCAGTGAAAACACCCCAGTGTACACATAACTAGACAGGGAGTTGGTGATAGCCTGCCTAGCCAGGAGAATT
>NW_015164403.1:0-618 GCF_001447785.1 Gekko japonicus | reverse complement strand
CTCCTCCTCCTCCTCCTCCTCCTCCTCCTCCTCCATGAAGGAAGCCATGGCCCTCAGTTTGAAGACCTGAGCATGGCTTTTAATGAGAGGACATTTCGGAACACATTCATTCCTAGGGGCACCATAAATTAGAAAAGGCTTGATAGAGATTAACACAAACACACACATCAGGCCCAAGAGCTCAGCTGGACACATGGGCTTTTTTTATTGGACACTTTGGAATTGGGGCAATGAACATGGGGGGGCGTGGCCCTTTGAATATGTCTCATGAGGTGGGTAGCGCCCCCCTCTTCCAGCTGCCTCAGTGTTCTTCCAGCTTCTGTCAGTCTTGTCCCCCCCCCCCCCCCTACCGCAGCCGAAGCAGGCCGCTGGGATCCTGCCAGAAGGCAAACAATTGAAGGGGTTCTGGCAACAGTGCTTTCGGTAATTACTTAATTGCCTAAGCGCTGATTAATAAACAGGACTTGTCTTTGCAGCCACACGCAAATAGCCTTCTACAGGGACTCTTTGAGGGCTCGTGGCAGGAGCGCTTCTTTCAAACAGGAGTCTTGCTTATCGGAGGGGAGGACGGAACGGGCCCCGGGAAAGAGAGGAGGAAGGGGGAAAGCAGTGGGGATT
>NW_015164402.1:27491-29413 GCF_001447785.1 Gekko japonicus | reverse complement strand
GAAAGGGAACGGCCCAGTCGCTGGGGCATCCGTACAGCCTGGTCTTCAACAGGTATTCTTGAAAGTAAGCAGATTCTGTGAAGTTGGCTTGCCGATAGTTGTGGTGTTTTTAAATTGCAGTGTTTTAAAATGTAGAAGAAGAGATTGGATTTATACGCCGCCCATCAGTACCCAAAGGAGTCTCAGAGCGGCTTACAAACTCCTTTCCCTTCCCCTCCCCACAACAGACACCCTGTGAGGCAGGTGGGGCTGAGAGAGCTCTTGACAGAAACGGCTCTTTTTTTTTCAAGGACAGCTCTTATCAGAGCTATGGCCCAAGGTCATCCAGCCAGGTGCAAGTGGAGGAGTGGGGGAATCAAACCCGGTTCTCCCAGATTAGAGTCTGCACACTTAACCACTACACCAAACTGGCTCTTTTTGTAGAACAAAGTTTGAGTCCAGTGGCACTTGGAAGACCCACTTTTAAATGATGTTCCGGATGGCTCTGGGTGGGCGCTGGCCGAGTGGAACGCAGCAGTGGCAACGTAGAACATTGCTGCTGACAGTAATGAGAGAAAGTGGATATTGACGTGGCTTGTCGTAAAACCTAGCTTTCCTCTTTCCTGGCGATTCAACTTAAACTGGCTTTGGTGCGCCAGCCCGAAGTTAGAGTCTAGCTGTTTTCCTGTGGGGTAGAGGATGTTTGGTGGGACCTGAACTGGTGTGGTTTCATGGTAGAGCCTCTGCTTGGCATGCAGAAGGTCCCAGGTTCAATACCTGCCATTATTCAGTTAAAAGGACCAGGTAGTAGGCGTTGTGAAAGACCTCAGCCCGAGACTCTGGAGAGACATAGACAGGGGCTGCGGCAAAGTGGCAGAGCATCTGCTTGGCATGGAGAAGGTCCCAGGTTCAGTCCCCGGCATCTCCAGTTAAAAGGACCAGGCAGGAGGTGATGGGAAAGACCTCTGCCTGAGACCCTGGAGAGCTGCTGCCAGTCTGAGCAGACAATACTGATTTTGGTGGACCAAAGGTGTGATTCAGTATATGGCAGCTTCATGTGTTCAATCCCCGGCATCCCCAGTTAATGATTGGGTGGGAGGTGATGTGAAAGTCTTGTACCCGAGACCCCGGAGAGCCGCTTACCAGTCTGCGCAGACAACACTGACTTTGATGGACCGAGGGTCTGATTCTGTGTAAGGCAGGTTTGTGTGTTCATGTGTTGGCGGGGTGTGTGGTGTGGAGCATTGTTTCAGCTAAGCAATATCTTCGAAAAGTCACTGGCAGGGGGTCTGTATGGAAGGCCTCAGCCTCTATACCGCCTTCCAGAGGAACTGGCTGGCCACTGTGTGATGAGACAGGATGCTGGACTCGATGGACTATTGGTCTGACCCAGCAGGGCTCTTCTGATGTTCTTATCAGGGGAAGGCCTCGGCCTCTATACTGTTGTTGGCCCTCCAGAGGAACTGGCTGGCCCCTGTGTGGGACACGATGCTGGACTAGATGGACTCTCACTGGTCTGATCCAGCAGGGCTCTTCTGAGGTTCTTCTCAGGGGAAGGCCTCGGCCTCTCTGCCCTGCTTTTGGCCTTCCAGCGGAACTGGTTGGCCACTGTGTGAGACAGGAGGCTGGACTAGATGGACCCTCACTGGTCTGATCCTGCAGGGGTCTTCTTAGGTTCTTCTCAGGGGAAGGCCTCGGCCTCTCTGCCCTGATGTTGGCCCTCCAGAGGAACTGGCTGGCAACTGTGTGGGACAGGGTGCTGGACTATATGGACCCTCACCGGTCTGATCCTGCAGGGCTCTTAAATTCTTCTCGGGAAGGCCTCGGCCTCTCTGCCTTGTTGTTGGCCCTCCGGAGGAATTGGTTGGCCACTGTGTGAGACAGGATGCTGGACTAGATGGACCACCAGTCCGATCCAGCAGGGCTCTTCTTATGTTCTTATC
>NW_015164402.1:25130-27010 GCF_001447785.1 Gekko japonicus | reverse complement strand
GATACAGTTCCCTTCCCCTCTCTGAAGTGTAATCTTCACAATATTTCTTTATGTCCTGTTGCATGCTCTTTCAAAATCTGCCTGGGCATGTGATTTGGGAGGGGCCGTGCCTCCATGGTGGAGCCTCTGCTTGGCATGCAGAAGGTCCCAGGTTCAATCCCCGGCACCTCCAGTTGAAAGGACCAAGCAGTAGGTGATGTGCCAGAGCTCTGCTTGAGACCCCGGAGACCTGTGGAGAGGGTCTGTGGTTCAGTTGCAGAACCTCTGCTTGGCATGCAGAAGGTCCCAGGTTCAATTCCCGGCATCCCCAGTTAAAAGGGGGTCGCAAAGAGTCGGACTCGACTGTGCAACTGAACAACAACAACAAAGAGGTGATGGGAAAGACCTCAGCCTGAGACCCCGGAGACTTCCGGAGAGGGTCTGTGTTTCAGTTGCAGAGCCTCTGCTTGGCATGCAGAAGTTCCCAGGTTCAATCCCTGGCATCTCCAGTTAAAAAGACTGGGCAGTGGATCTGAGACCCTGGAGAGCCACTGCCAGTCCGCGTAGACAATGCTGACCTTGATGGACCGATCGTCTGATTCAGTATAAAGCAAGAGGAAGGGGCTTTGGCTCAGTGGCAGAGCATCTGCTCAGCATGCATAAGGTCGTAGGTTCAATCCCCGCCATCTCTAGTTAAAGGGACCAGGCAATTGATGACATGAAGGACCTCAGCCCGAGATAGACAATACTCACCCGGATGGACCAATGGTCTGATTTGGCATCAGATAGCTTCTTATGTTCATACCCTGACCTGGATAGCCCAGGATAGCCTGATCGTGTCAGATCTTGGAATCTAAGCAGCGTTGGCCCTGGTTGGTTAGTTAACTAATTAATTATCATATAGCTTTATGTGTGGTGTAATCAGGAGATCCTAAGATTGTCTGGCAGCCGGAAGCTTTCGCTCTTTTGGTGTCGTGCACCACTAGGTGGCAAGCGAGACTTGTTTTGTTTTTCCCCCCCAAATCAGTTTTATTCAATTTTCTCATTAACTCATTAACAGGGTTATGCAAGATAGGCATATACATATAATGAACATATTTTTCATTATACACACAAAAAGTGCTTTAATCAATCTAATCTATACTGTGGGGAGGATTCTTTCCGTACAGTTCATACCAGGGATCATTTCGTAGAAAAAGAGGTGCAGGAGCTCATTAGCATAACTCATTTGCACATACAAAACACCCTGACATCACCAGAAGTGTGTCAGAAGGCAACACCCACCACTCAGGCGCCACTTGGCCTAAAGGTGCCACTGGACTGTTTTGGATTGCTAGCTGGGGGGGGAACGCGCAGATCTGCCCTCACAGAGGAGGGAGAGCTTGTACCTGACTAAAACTTGGCCTTAAAGGTGCCACTGGACTGTTTTGGACCGGGGGTGGGCACTCTGCAACTTACCTGGTTGCTTCTTGCTCCTCGTGGCCCAACTGAGGGCTGCTGGGAGCAGGGGGCGGGGCTTGTTGCATGTCCCCGCCCCCTGGGCCCCTTACTGCCGGAGCTCCGCTCCTGTGCGCTCCCGCAGGAAATGACCCCTGGTTCATACTGTATATCAAACTGTGTATTGTGCTATAAACGCTACAAAAGGCGAAGAGACGTCTCAGAGGTGATTTACCACCATTGCCTTCCTCTGCGTCACGACCCTGGTATTCCTTGGAGGTCGCCCTTCCGAATACTAGCCAGGGCCGACCCTGCTTAGCTTCTGAGATTTGATGAGATCAGGTTAGCCTGGGCTATCCGGGTCAGGATGGCCCTGCTTAGTACTAGGATGGGAGACCCCCAGAGAAGTCCAGGGTTGCTGTGCAGAGGGAAATCACCTCTGTCTGTCTTTTGCCCAGGCCCTG
>NW_015164402.1:14701-25119 GCF_001447785.1 Gekko japonicus | reverse complement strand
GGCTGCCAGTCTGAGTAGACAATACTAACTGTGATGGACCGATAGCCTCATTCAGTACAAGACAGCTTCATCCGTGTTCATGTGCGCTCCGGCCCGTCTTTGTAGGTCAAAACTGACTGTTGCTTAGAGGAAGTGAGCCGTTATTCTGTGCAAGAACAGCGGTCGGGGCAGCTCACGTTGCGTGGCGGAGGCCAGTGGAAACCACTGTGAAAATAAGGTTGGCTCATTTTACCACATGTGGTGGCATTGTGAAAGATCTAAGAAATATTGGGTTATGGTACTTGAAATCTTGCCAAAGGTACTAGGGGCGGGAGTACAATTTACACCAGAGACTTTGTTGTTGAATATTCTACCTGATAATTCGAACAAAGATGATCGTTATTTGATTGTTTTTTTTAACTACAGCTGCAAGGATTCTCTATGCAAAATATTGGAAATTACCGGAGATACCAACAAAACGAGAACTAGTAAATAAAATCCTGGCAGCAGCAGAATTGGATAAATTGACTTTATTGCTAAAAGGCGCACGCAACAGATTCGACATTCCAGAATACTTGGTCACGGTTCTATAATTGGTATGATAAATATATGTAAGCAAGCTTGCAAGAGACAGACTAAGAGTTTACTAAATGAAATATAGACCTGTTAGGATGATAGAGACAGAAAAGTTGCTTACACAGTTCATGAGAAATTGTTATTAAGGTAGAATAGGCACCAGTATAAATATTGGTAAAAATTGAAAATAACCTCCATGTATCTGTTTGTATGTATGTATATGTTGTGATGGTTTGTGTATGTTATGTGGGAAAATGTAATAAAACCCTGCCCCTTTGGGGGCAGTTTAAAAAAGAAAGAAAGAAACCACTGTTCCGCCTTGGCGAACCGTCAGCTGCCTTCCTTCCCCTTTTCTTCCTCTGTTGCAGCCTGACCGTTCCTGAGCTGAAGTGGGGAAGGAGAGAACCTGGCTCCTCTTCCAGAAGCATGTTCTTTAACCCAAGCGGTTGGTCACTGTCCTGCGCCGTTTGGTATTTGCAAGGCAATGCTGGATTTGTGGGTTTCTTGGTGTCCCCCCCCCGCCCGGCTTCTTCTGCAACTTCTTAGCAAAGGTTCAGGAACAGACCTTGGCTTGGGCAATCCAGAAGGAGACTGGAGGGGCCCATGGCTCAGTGGTAGAGCCTCTGCTTGGCATGCAGAAGGGCCCCGGTTCAATCCCCGGCATCTCCAGTTAGAAAGGACCAGGCAGTAGGGGATGTGAAAGATCTCTGCTTGAGGCCCCTCAAACCTATAGAGAGGGATCATGGCTCAGTGGTAGAGTCTGTGCTTGGCATGCAGAAGGTCCCAGGTTCAGTCCCTGGAATCTCCTGTTAGAAAGGACCAGGCAGTAGAGGATGTGAAAGACTTCTGCCCAAGCCCTTGAAGATACATAGACAGGGGCGTGGCTCGGTGGCAGACCACCTGCTTGGAATGCAGAAGGTCCCAGGTTCCGTCCCCAGCACCTGTTAGAAAGGACCAGGCAGTAGGGGATGTGAAAGACTTCTGCCCAAGCCCTTGAAGATACATAGACAGGGGCGTGGCTCGGTGGCAGACCACCTGCTTGGAATGCAGAAGGTCCCAGGTTCAGTCCCCGGCATCTCCAGTTAGAAAGGACCAGGCAGTAGGGGATGTGAAAGACTTTTGCCCGAGCCCTTGGAGAGCTGCCAATCTGAGTAGACAATAGTGACCTTGATGGACCAAGGCTCTAATTCGGGTTTTTTCCCGGGAAAAAACGGAAATTTTCAGAAAAAATTGAAAAAAATGCTACATTAGCACTTCTTTTTTCTTTTCCAGATTGAAAGTCATTCTGTTACTTTAGGAACATAAATATGACTACAGACATTTTTACTTGGCATGAATAACTCCCTTAAAACCACCCGCCACTCATTCTCTCGCTCAAAGAGCGGGTGGATTTTTTTTACCTAGAGATGTAAAATTTCCAGAAATTTTGAAGCTTGGGAAAAAAAAACCAGGGTTTTTCCAGGGTTTTCAGGAAAAAATGGAAATTTTCAGAAGTTTTTTTAAAAAATGCCACATTAGCATTTCTTTTTTCTTTTCCAGATTGAAAGTCATTCTGTTACTTCAGGAACATAAAATATGACTATGGACATTTTAACTTGGCATGAAATTATCACAACTAGCATATTAACAATATAGTGTATCCAAACAATTATTACAAACAGAATACCCATCCACATGCAAAAACAAAGCTGAAACCTTTTTCTTTTCTTGTGACAACAGCACCTCCTAAAGGAAGAAAATGCATCTTGTTCTTGCATTGGAGAGTTCAGTTGGTAACCTAGGACTTTCTTGTCCTCAGTGCACAGAAATTAGATCAATCTGATCCCATACGTATTTTTTAGAAATGATTTGGAAAATATTTGAACTCCTTGTCTTAAAATATTTTATTCATCATGTTAAAATAAAGCGTTCCAGAATCATGTTTTTTCCTTTTCTCTTCTTTTTTCAATTTTTTGGGAAAAACCAAAAAAGGCTTCAGGAGAAAAACGAGGGGGAAACGTTTTCTCCCCGAATTTTTCTGGTTTTTTTCGGGCCTTCACATCTCTATTTTTTCATAATTTAGGATTCCATATTGTTTCATACAACATTTGTTCAGGGGACGGCAATAATGCTTTTCGATAAAACCGGAGTCGGTCTGGATTTGGTGCATAGATTCCCCCCCCTTTATTATTGATTTCTGTCAGATCGTTAGATCGTAACCTCTAAAGATAAATTTCTGTTGAATAGATCCTGCGGCTATCCAATACCTTCCCTCTTTCTCTCCTGTTATGTTGATTTCATATCGAAGGCTTCTAAGATATATATACACGACAGCCCCTCTCGTTTTTTTGATCAAACGAAGCTTGGGGGGGGAGTACCTCGTTTAGAACGGTGTCGTGATTGAGTCTGTGTACATGTGTTTCTTGAATCCGAGGCGTCTTTGTTTCTGTCTTCGATAAGATGTCAGGAAACCTCTCCCCCCCCCCATCCCCCTTGAGATATTTAACCAAAGGGTATTCCGGGAACCGGCTCCGTCCAGTTTGAACTGCAATTTCGCAAGCGACCTTTAAGGGGCCTCTTCACAGCTGGAAATCTCTCCCCTTCCTCTGCCAAAACCACCGAGCTTTTGAATTCCTGTGCGGAGTTCTTGTTTGGTTCTGCAGTAGGGGTTTATGGACCCCTTTAAATTGCGAGGCTGGCGTTTTAACAGCCCCAGGGGGAAGAGTTGGATCTTCATGAACCTCTGCCCTGGAGCCATCCGGTCGTCCTCTGTTAGACTCAGGAGGTGGGATTAGAGAGACCGTCTCTGTCAGATCTCGTAGGGTTCCCAACTCCAGGTTAAAAACATTCCAGTCTGGTGTAGTGGTTAAGTGCGCGGACTCTAATCTGGGAGAACCGGGTTTGATTCCCCCACTCCTCCACTTGCACCTGCTGGATGACCTTGGGCAAGCCGTAGTTCTGATAAGAGCTGTTCTTGAAAAAGAGCCGTTTCTATCAGAGCTCTCTCAGCCCCACCTACCTCACAGGGTGTCTGTTGTGGGGAGGGGAAGGGAAAGGAGTCTTTAAGCCGCTCTGAGACACCTTCGGGTAGTGAAGGGCGGGGTATGAATCCAATCTCTTCTTCTCTTTTTCTTCCTGGAGATGCCCTGACCTGGATAGCTCAGGTAAGCCCGATCTCAGAGATTAAGCAGGGTCGACTCTGGCAAGTACTTGGATGGGAGACCTCTGTGGAATACCAGCAGTCCGGAGGCGGGGGCAGGCTTTATTCCACCACCTCTCTGAATATCCTCCGAGCCCTCAGTAGGGCTGTCACCAGAGGTCGCCATGACTTTCACGTGTACACACACTCTCAGGCACATATGAACAAATACAAAAATAAATTCCTGGAGATTTGGGGTGTGGAGCTTATGAAAGGTGGGGTTAGGGGAGGGGCCTCAGCAGGGTACCGTCCAGATGAGCTGTTTTTCTCCAAGGGAACTAGTCCTTGTCGTCCGGAGAACAGTTGTAATTCCGAGTGATCTCCAGGCCATACCTGGTGGTTGGCAACCCTAGTGTTCTGACAGGGCTTTGCTGTTATTCCTAAATAACCGAGGCCTGTCTGCTCAGCAGCCGTCAAAATGCGCAGGGAGCGACATCGGTGTGGGGCCCTGCAGGGCTTGTGAGAGCCAGTGTGGTGTAGTTGTCTGTCAGACAAGGCTCTGCGTTCGAATCCCCACTCCGCCGTGGAAGCTCGCTGGGCGACCTTGGGCCAGTCGCGCACTCTCAGCCTAACCTACCTCACAGGATTGCTGTGAGGATAAAAATGGAGGAGAGGAAAGCGATCTGAGCCACTTTGGGTAGAAAGGCGGGGTATATATAAAGTAAATAAATAAATTGTTGGTGAGGCCGAGTGTGAGGTAAATGCTGGCCTTCCGTGATGTCCCAGCCCTGCCCTTTCTGCCAAATGTGGACGAGAGGTTTGGGTTATCAGTGGCCCTGCGTCTGTTTAACACTGTCCTGTTTGGGCCTAGCACGCAGGTTGGTTTTTTGGACGTCGTTCAGCACCTGCCTAACAAGGCCGAAGCCTTTAGCGGGTGTGGATGGTCCTTCGAAAGTGCTCCCGTCACTGACAGAATAAGCCAGGGCCTTTTCTGCCAAGGAAAGGTAGCAGGCCCCCAGGTTTAATTCCTCTCCGTCATCTCCTCGGAGCCTTTCCTGGAAACGGGCGTCCATGTTCATGCCGTCTCGCCGCATTTTTTTTGTTTTGCCGTGTGCTAAAATAATCCTCCTTCCTTCGGGCAGGAGCGTGCTGCTAGCTAGTTAGAGAGAAGCCGACATTGGTTGTGTTGTTTTTCCCCCATTCCCTAAGTTTCTCTTAAAATTTATCGGCCGAGCCTGCAGTCTCCTTTTCAGAAAGCTGTAGTTTAGAAAGCTGTACCTTGGGATGGCCAGTTTGGTGTAGTGGTTAAGTGCGTGGCATGCTTTTATATAGAAAGCCAGTCTGGTGTAGTGGTTAAGTGCGTGGACTCTAATCTGGGAGAACGGGGTTTGATTCCCCACTCCTCCACTTGCACCTGGCTGGATGACCTTGGGCAAGCCGTAGTTCTGATAAGGGCTGTCCTTGAAAAACAAGAGCCATTTCTGTAAGAGTTCTCTCAGCCCCACCTACCTCACAGGGTGTCTGTTGTGAGGTGGGGAGGGGAAGGGAAAGGAGTTTGTAGGCCGCTCTGAGACTCCTTCGGGTAGTGAAGGGTGGCGTATAAATCCAATCTCCTCTTCTCTTCTTCTACATTTTAAAACAATGTCATTTAAAAACTCCACAACTGTCAGGCTGCCTTTGGCAAGCCAACTTCACCGAGGCCACTTACTTTCGCTTCCGGCTGACATCAGTGTGTTGTGCGTGGTGTTGGGGGTGAGGGGAATTGTCAGTGGTGGGCAAGAGCCCATGAAAGTGGGGGATCCCCTCCCCCCACCTGGGGAACGGTATCTCTATGCTGAGGGACCCCCCCCCTCCCCAAAGCAGGCCCTCCTCAGACTGCACCCCCAAAATCTCTGGGCATTTCCCAGCCCAGAGTTGGCAACCATAAGAATGTTGGATGTGATTTTTCTCTTCGCAATCAAGACGCAGCAGTTGTTAGCAGAGGGCGGTGGTCAGTTATTCTTGTATCTGTTCCTTTTTTAAACAATTTTTTAAAGACAAAGCAAACATGTAGGAGGGAAAAAATATTCTTACAGATTCTGGTTTAACTAACTCATCCCTAACAACTGGTATACTTACCGGTATCTATTTCACCTTATATCATTATGCATATCTCTTGCAATTATATCGAAGCTATACTTTGTATCTCCTTAAAGAGTTTGGCGGGTCTGTGTAGTTTATTTGGTATAGTCTTCAACCCACTTATAAAATCTTGACCATGTATTGTCAAATGTTGACTCTGGTTGTCCTTTCAAGTTTCAAGTTAATTTGTCCATCTCTGCAGTTTCCCAAATTTTACTTAAAATTTCTTCTCTTGAGGGTGTTTCTGTGCTTCTCCAATATTCAGCATAAAGTATTCTCGCTGTTGTAATTACATGTAATCTAAGAATAACATGTTTTACAATTTTCAGGTAAAATACTCAATAAAAATACTTCTGGAACAAAGGGTCCAAACATTATAACATTTTTTGTAAAATTTCATGAATCCAACACCAATATATTTTTCTTTATCACATAACCACCACATATGGTAATAAGATCCCACATTATTTTGACATTTCCAACATACATTTGAGCAATTAGGGTAAATTTTTGCCAGTTTATCAGGAGTAATATGCCATCTATAAAACATTTTATAAATATTTTCTTTATATGAATTGTCTTGGTAACTCTTTATCCCCCCCCCCCCCCCCCGTATCTGTGACCATTGGTCCAACTCAATATTATCACCCAGGTTTTGTGCCCATTTTATCATAACATTTTTAACTACTTCATCTTTGGTCTTAATATCTAACAATAACACATAAAATTTCTTAATCCGTTTCTCATCAGAATACATCAATATCTTATCTGTTTCCGTTATTTTTTCATAAAAACCTATCAACTTGTTTTTAATAAATCTTGATTCAATTTGTACTTTTTGCCATCAAGTTAGGATTTCTATTGGCTTTAATTCATTTCTGTTGTCTAATAGATCTTCATATCTTAACATTGTGTCTTCCTGAAATAAATTAGGGTTTGTAAAAGCTTCTAATGGTGCAACCCATTTCAGTATCTTAGTGTAGAGATTACTTTTAATTTCTTCTCACACCTTCAGTAAAGATGACCTAATAAAATGTTGTTTAAAATACTTATGAGTATCTGCTCTGCCATACCATAGAAGAAGAAGAGATGGGATTTACACCCCGCCCTTCACTACCCAAAGGTGTCTCTGAGTGGCTTACGACCTCCTTTCCCTTCCTCCCCACAACAGACACCCTGTGAGGTAGGTGGGGCTGAGAGAGCTCTGACAGAAACTGCTCTTTTTCAAGAACAGCTCTTATCAGAACTACGGCTTGCCCAAGGTCATCCAGCCAGGTGCAAGTGGAGGAGTGGGGAATCAAACCCGGTTCTCCCAGATTAGAGTCCGCGCACTTAACCACTACACCAGACTGGCTTTCTATATAAAAGCATGCCAACCTAACAGAAGTTCATGGCCTTGTATCTACTCATGACCTGTTCTTTCCAGTGTTCGTTGAGTGTAGCGTCTTCTGTTCCTTTTCTTTGAGGTGCTTTGCTTACTTGGGCATGCAAATAGGGCCGAGGGGAAGGCCGAGATTGGAGTTGGGGCTGCCAGTGTCACAGAGTCCGATGAAGTCTCTTGAATCACTTCGTTCTTTGTGCGTTTCCTAGAGGGAAGGGCATTAGCGGAGGAACTCTCTCTCTTGAGAGCCAGTGTGGTGCAGTAGTTAAGAGCGGTGGACTCTAATCTGGAGATGTGCCTTTGATTCCCCACTCCTCCTCCATATGAAGCCTTCGGGGTCACCTTGGGCCAGTCACAGTTTTCTCCGAACTCTCTCAGCCACACCTGCCTCACAAGGTGGCTGTTGGGGGGAGAGGAAGGCAAGGTGTTTGGAACACTCTGTCTGGGGCAGTGATGCTCTTTCTTCTTGGTGCTTGTGGGGCAATAGTGGGAGGGCTTCTGGAGTTCTGGCCCTGCTGGTGGACCTCCTGATGGCACCTACGTTTTGGCCACTGTGTGACACAGAGTGTTGGACTGGATGGGCCACTGGCCTGATCCAACACTGGCTTCTCTTATGTTCCTACGTGTGGAGCGGTGATGCTGGGTATTCTTGATGCTTGGGGGGGGGGGCAAGACTGGGAGGGCTTCTGGAGTTCTGGCCCCACTGGTGGGACCTCCTGAGGGCCCCCTGGGATTTGGCCACTGTGTGACACAGAGGCGGTGCGTTCAGACGCGGCGTTTCAGCCGGCATAAACTGTACCCGTTGGAACCGGTGCAGTTTATGCCGGCTGAAACGCGATCACACTCACCTCCATTTTGTGGATCCCATCGCTGTATGCCCACTTACGCTGCGGGCGTCGGCTTTTTTTTTTTTAACTCAGTTTGAGCATGCGCATAGGCAGCCATTCACAGAAGGGCAATCTTTGCGCATGCTCAAAACACCCCATATTACATTTAAACTTTAAAGGTAAGGACTTACCTTTAAAGTTTAAAGACCAAACTGGCCTCCCTGAAGTCCCGGACTCCTCCAAAACGCTACACTAAGGGTTTTTTGTTTTTTTTAAATGCTCAGGGCGAAGCTTCGCCCAAGCGCACATCGCTTAGTTAAAAAAAATGGCGGGGGGAAATCGGAAGCCTCAGGCTTCCGAACGGAAGTGGCTAGACACCGGTGGAGAGCGATCAGACGGCGGGGTTAAGCGCATGCAACCGTTGCACTCAGGATACCACCACTTGGGGACCTAGTGGCAGAGTGGAACGGTTTAAAGGGCTTTACAACGGTTAGGGAGGGAAGACAGATGTTCGCCGTCTGAACGCCGGTAAGTACAACGATTGCAACCGGCACAGATTCCGTTGTAAAGCCCCCGTCTGAACGCACCCAGAGTGTTGGACTGGATGGTCCAACATGGCTTCTCTCTTATGTTCTTAAGCTGCTTTGAGACTCCTGAGGGTAGAGAAAAGTGGGGTATAAAAACCAGCTCTTTTCTCTCTCCCCGCCCCCCCAGTGGAAGTTTTCCGCCTCTCCTTTCCTCGACCGGAGGCGGGTCACTCACTAAATGATACCCTTTTCCAGACTCAATGTCTCTTCTCCCTTTCCATTTCGGCAACCAAGCAGGAAGGCTTTCTGTCCTTCCAACGCTTGTGGCGGAGCCATTGTGCTGACTGTGTACTACCTCGTATTTTTACTGTTCTTTAAACTCGTTCTGCTGCTGAGGCGTGCATTTCCCTGAATTAAAATCGGAGGCACCCTTCATTTTACACCCCAGAAGGTTTTTGTTGTTTTCGTTTTAGAATATGCGGAAATAGGAATGACTTGCCCTCACAAGAGGCAAACCCCCTCCCTTGTTTCTGGTAGAGTCAATGTTTTAAGTTTTAAGATACAATGGGAAGGCCTCGGCCTCTCTGCCCTGTTGTTGGACCTCCAGGGGAACTGGTTGGCCGCTGTGTGAGACAGGAGGCTGGACTAGATGGACCCTCACTGGTCTGATCCAGAAGGGATCTTCCGATGTCCTTATGATACACACGCACATGTTCACTAATGGACGACTACAGGGCACTCTGCACATGCTCTGAGGTGCCAAGGCAGACAGTGTCAGCTAGGTTTGCCAACCTCCAGGTGTGGCCTGGAGATATCCCAGAATTACAACCAGTCTCCAGACGATCCGTTCCCCTGGATAAAATGCCTGCTTTGGAGGTTCCTCCTCTCCCAGAGCCTCCCCTCCACAAATCTCCAGGAATTATACCAACCCAGAATTGGCAACCCTAGGCCTTCAGGATAGTTTGAAAACCATGGAAGCTCGCTGGGTGACCTCAGGCCAGTCACAGTCTCTCAGCCTAACCTACCTCACAGGGTTGTTGTGATGAGAAAATGGAAGAGAGGAGAATGATATAAGACACACATGCGCACACACGCACACGGTACATTAGAGCAATCAACAAAACACACAAAAAGAAAGAAAACACAAATATTAATATCAAATTACAATGTCAATACGAATTGTCACATAAAATCATCAATAAAGCAATAATAGATTGACGTAACCTTATTTACGAAGTCTAAATCCATTTAAAAACATACATAATGATGCAATAAATCCCACCAAAAGGCACTTATTTAACAAATTTATTTATAAATATGATTGACTTCAATAACCTTAATTATATCTTGGTAACTGATGCCACCAAGTTTGCCATCCACACAGTGATCCATCGATCTTCATCCACCAGTAACACTCCTAATTTATTTTGCTCTGAACTCCCTGGCAAACGTCGTAAAATGTTTCTAAGGCACTTCTCCCAAACAGTTACAAATCCTGGACATCAAAATGTAACCCAAGCCGAATAGTCAATGGATCTGTACTCACAGGCGTGTACTTTAGGTCAGCAAGGTAAATCCTGTGATGTAAATTCTGTATATACAGTGGCTGAACTCATGGTATTAAGCAGGGGTCATTTCGTAGAAAAAGAGGCGCAGGAGCTCATTAGCATAACTCATTAGCATGGCTTAATTGCATATGCCACACCCCCTGGCATCACCGGAAGTGTGTCAGAAGGCAACACCCACCGGTCAGGCGCCATTGGACTGTTTTGGATTGCTAGCTATTGGGGGGGACGGGACGTGGAGATCTGCCCTCACAGAGGAGGGAGAGCTTGTACCTGAATAAAACTTGGTGTTAAAGGTGCCACTGGACTGTTTTGGACCGGGGG